>NC_133774.1:5654400-5692207 GCF_003597395.2 Chelonoidis abingdonii
TGCTGGTTTACCTAAGGCTATAGAGCTCAGTGGCAGCAGCCTCCTGGAGCACTAGGGAGGGAAGAGGGGGAGAGGAGGCACAGATGCTTGGAGCTTTCTTCCGCGGCACCCAGTGGCAGCAGCAGGGATGGGGAGGTCACCACATGATGGGAACCCGCCCCCAGGTACCATCCTAGGGAGGCGAGTGCTTTTCTGGACCTGAGAGAGTCCTAGGAGGATGTTGCAGTGACTGTGTGCAGAGTGAGTGTGCTGCGGGTGGGGGGAGGGGGGAAAGAGGGTCCCTCCCTGGAGCTTGCTTCTGCCAGTAAGGAGGGGAGAGTCCTCTCTTCTAGCCTGGCAGCCTGTCTGCATCCCAAGTTCCTTATCCCCAGCCCTGCCCCACCAGAGCCTGCGCTCCCAGCACCCCAACCCTGAGCACCCTGCTGCAGTGTGAACCTCTCATCCCAGCCCATCCAGAGCCCTCATTTGAGGGGAAAACGTGCAACTTAAATTTGGTGTCAGTTGGAGTATCATTGTGTTTAGCACAATACTTGATTATTTACACCCTTTAAAGTATACAAGTGTTACAAAGTGGGAATGTTCTTAATGTTTCTCTGACTACTGTGTGGGTGCCTCAGTTTCCCTATGCATTTCTCAAGGATCTAGATGGTGGATAAGGGTGTGTGATTGTTGTTTAGAGCCCTAGAGTGCCAGTTGATGCCATCTGCACAGAGAATGCCGAAACCCGTCTCCCAGGCAACTGATGGCCTGGGTCGCCTCCTGCAGGTGCAACTGAAGGTGTTGGAGAACAAAGAGATCAGGTGGCTCCTAATGCCTGGAAAGAGACAAAGCAGAGAGAGAGTGTCAGTGCCTGTTGGACTTCCAGGAAGTGCATGGTGTGGAAGAGGATGCTGGGATGTGAACTACTCCATACAAAGCCAGTCAGGACTCTGGGGGAGCCTCCTCTCTCTGAGCATACTGTCTCCGGAGCAAGATGCTTACACCTTCCTGGGTCTGACCTCAGACATCAGCATGCTCTTCCACACTGTGCGCTTCTGCAGCGAGTGTCCAGGCAGTCCTGGGCACCAGAGGTCCTGCACCCAACTCAGCCAGCCCATAAAACAGAAGGTTATTACGCACAGATCACAGTCTAAATAAAGCTTGTAGGTACAGAAAACAGGACCCCTCAGTCAGGTCCATCTGGAGGGTGGGGAGTCTAGACCGAAGTTCTGGGCCTCTCCCCATTTCCCCAGCCAGCTCAAACTGACACTCCCTCCTCTAGCCTTGTGTCTCTTCTGGATCTCTTCTGATCTCTTTGTCTCAGCACCTTCAATGGCACCTTGCAGGGGAAACTGAGGCCCCACAGAGTATTCAGAGAAAACATTAAGAACATTCCCACTTTTTCACAAGTGCAACAAAATATAATACCGTAATGAAGCAGGCAAGTGCTGCTTCTGACTTTACACTTTAATTGACCCTTGTAATCTTGTGTGCCGACGCATTGTAGCTTCATTTATATTGGCTTACAGGGCGACAGCGGGGTGGGGTGGGGCGGGCACCAACATTTTGGCACCACCAAAAATTATACAAACTGCCGCCTATGCTTACCTGTGAGTGTGACTCTTTCCCCTGGCATGAGGGCTGGCAGGGCTGTGTTGGGTGAGGTGCTGGGGGGGAGGTGAGCTGGCTGCCTACCTGCTGAGGAGTGACAGTGAAAGTAACTCACTTCCTCGCAGGCAGCCAGGATTGGAATGGTCACACACGGCTGGCTGGGGATAGCCAGATAGCATGTGCGAAAAATCAGGACAGGGGTGGGGTAGGGTGAGCAGATGTCCCACTTTTATAGGGACAGTCCAATTTTGGGTCTTTTCTTATATAGCACCTATTGCCCCCACCTCCCGTTCTGATTTTTCACACTTGCTGGCTGTCACCCTAGGTGGGGTAATTGGTGCCTATATAAGACAAAGCCCCAAATATCGACACTGCGCCTATAAAATCAGGACATCTGATCTGGTCACTCTAGCTGGGAGCGCATCTCTCCCCAGACTGCAGTGATCCATCTCATCTGGGGGGAGCGCACAGGGCAGGATGAGCTGCTGTGGCTCCATGGTGGCCCTGTCCCTAAATCAGATGCTGTGCTAATTCTACCCGGGTCCGTTGAGCTGCGGTTGCCCCATTGGCGTGTGATCGGGACCTGAGGGTTTGCTGCTGCTGTTGCCACTCTGCACCCCAAGACGTGCAGTTTTCCACCTATCTCTTTCTCTATTGCAGCTGTTGAACCAGCAGCTGGGGGTGAGCCAAGCATGAAAGCAGTACTGTGTTGCCATTTGATTGTCATTGAGCAAATTTGTTGCCAAAATGCTTGCTAAGAATCCTGAATTCAATTTCAATATTTTTTTTAAAAAATCAATATCTTAGCCAAAAACAGAAAATTAAGTTGTTGACAATTATTTGTGACAAGTTTGGATGGGAAAGGGAGTGGACCAGTTTTCATTAGAGAAGCAAAAAATGTTGACTGACTTTCCTTAGCCCTGTTACATGCTAAATAGAGCCCTCCAACAACTGTAATATGCTCATCTCCTTACTAGTGTATAGAGTGGGGTCGGCAACCTACGACACAGTGCCAAATGTGGCACGCGAGCTGATTTTGATGACGTGCATGATCGGCTCTGGATTCCAGCTGCTGCCCATTGCCACTCGGGGTCCCAGCTGCCAGTCCCATCAGACCCCTGCTGGCCTGGAGACCCCCAAGAACCCCAGGCTGGCAGCGGCTGAGCAGGCTGCGGCTGAGACCCAGCGAGCCACTCAACCTGCTGTGGCCTGGGGTTCCATTCACTCAGCTGGCAATGGGCTGAGCGGACTAAATTCAATGAAATAGGAAAACAAGAGCAACTAATGACAAAATGCAAGAACCTAGAGCAGTGGTCCCCAACCTTTTCGTCTGGCGGTGGTGGATGAGCATCCGCTGAAATGCTGCCAAAATTCGGCAGCTTATCAGTGTCATCCGAGGTGTTGGTGCCAAAATGCCGCTGAATTCGGTGACATTTGGCAGATGCTCGTCCTCTGGCCAGTATGCGGTGCACTGAGAAGCCCCTGTGGGAGCCATAGCGCCCGCAGCACCACGTTGTGGACCCCTGACCTAGAGATCCTCCTGAAGCACAGTGATCATTTTGATTTAAATGGACTTGAACTGTATGAAGAATTGAGTTGTTGCCACATGCAAAATCAGTGAGGACATTGTACAGTTTATTCATACCAGCAAACTTGCCACCCATATTCTACTGACAATTCCTCTAACAGTAGCATCAGGAGAACGGAGTTTCTCAAAACCAAGCTCATTAAAAACTATCTCTGCTCTACAATGAGTCAGGAACACTTGACTGGTCTTGCTATTCTTACAATCGAACGAGACATCACTTTGTTTTTGTCATACGATGACATTATTACTGATTTTGCAGCCAAAAAGCCAGAACGATGCTTTTAATTAAAAACTAATCCTCTTTCAATACCTCTTCATATAAATTTCCAATAAAATGTTGACGAATTAAAAAAATTATATTATTTGCATCATTCTGTCAAATCAGATTTTTTCTATAGTGCTACTTTTTAGTGCTAGTTCATCAGGCTTACAGTGTGCTTAATTAAGTAAACTGGTTTAGTAACATGCCTGTGGCAATTTCCAATACTGTAAGCTTATGTTTGCGTTGCTAGAGCAAGACAGGCACAGGGCACCAGTTTAATTAATCTCGCCTAGGCACCATAAATCCTAAGAGGGCCTGCAGGTCCCGGTTCAGCATAGACTGCACGAGAATGCGCGGAGTGTTACAACGTCCACGACTGCAGTCTTGATCTGAGCAGGGTCCATGCTTGCTGTGCTATCGCATTTGCACAGTTCACCCAGGAAAAAAGGCGAAACGGTTGTTGCTGCTTTCATGGAGGAAAGGTGAGGCTGTACCAGAACCACCCGCGACAATGTTTTGCCCCATCAGGCACTGGGATCTCAACCCAGAATTCCAAGGGCGGAGGAGACTGCGGGAACTATGGGATAGCTATGGAAAGCTACCCACAGTGCAACACTTCGGAAATCGACGCTAGCCTCGGTACATGACGCACACGCGGATTAATGTGCTTAGTGTGGCCGCGTGCACTCGACTTTATACAATCTGTTTTACAAACCGTTATGTAAAATCGGAATAATCCATAGTGTAGACATACCCTTATTAGGCCCTGCCTGTTCCTGCCCAGCTGTGACTCTAATTAAATCCCCCCTTCCCCACTTCTGCAGGTGCAGCCTGGACAGTTAATTGGTCATCTTAAGCCCTCCAAGCCTTGGGTGGGTGGACACCCCATCACAGAGCCTAAGAAGACAAGTTACATGAAAACTGAGGGGAGACACAGTCAAATATTTATAATTTCATATAATTTGGATTTTTGTGTATAATAAAGTCAGCTATCCTAAGCAACCATCACCCTAGTTTAATCTTGTTTTTCCACCTCTGGCTTCTTCTGATATGAAACCTCACTATGGCACTTTGCTATTATATCTCTGCTGAGAATGGGCAGATACTACCTGCATTGTGTATAGATTATATTGGACATGCACATTTCTGAGGTTCTGCTGAATTTATAATACAAATCCTAAACTCACTGCTTTCCTTTTATATACGATAAATCACCTTGTAAGATATGTCCCTTGCCCATTTCAGGCAGGAGAGGCTGCAGCCTGGCTGCTTCCTCCTGTCTTTTCTTTTCAACAGGAAATGAAATTCAAAAGTTCGCGGGGTTTTTCCTGTCTACCTGGCCAGTGCATCCGAGTTCAGATTGCTGCCCAGAGCGGTCACAGTGCTGCACTGTGGGATACCGCCCGGAGGCCAATACCATCAATTTGCGGCTACACTAACCCTAATCCGATATGGTAATACCGATTTCAGCGCTACTCCTCTCGTTGGGGAGGAGTACAAAAACTGATTTAAAGAGCACTTTATAACGATATAAAGGGCCTCGTTGTGTGGACGGGTGCAGCATTAAATCAGTTTAACTCTGCTAAAATCGGTATAAATGCGTAGTATAGACCAGGCCTAAGTCAGGAATCTGACAACAGAAAGGATAGCCATTAGGAGGTAACACTAGCAGTGAATGCACCTAATACAGGCCTGAAAAGATTTGTGTATATGCTAAGTTTTAATCATGTGAATAGTCCCCTTGAAGCTAAGTGGTCTCACTGAATACACAAAGACAGAGAGTTAAGATTTCTGTATTCTCCTCATCTCTGCCACTGAGTGACCTTGGGGAAGTCATATTGCCTATACGTACTGCAATTTCCCCATCTTGCAAAACTGACCTGTCTCCAGAGGAGTACTAGCATGAATTTATTGTTATTAGATAGGAGGCAACAGGATGAATAAAAAAACCCACTCAATTCATGTGCTTACATCTACCAAAATTTCACTCATGGAGTTACTTAAAATTTGGCAGTTCCGAATATGTGCCCACAGATTAGATACAATGGGCCAGATCGTTGGCTGGTGTACGTCAGCATTGATCCAACAGATTCTCATACATTATATAAGTACAAGCAAAATATGCATCCTCCTGGGAAAGTTGCATGTTTAATTATTGCTCCCTACATCGATAACTAAATAAAAGTGTAGTGTAATAAGAGACTTATCCACAGCTTCTGTTTTACTAACATTCCAAATCAGAGGCAAGTTAACTGCTTATTGCAGAACTAGGATCACTTACAAAAAACTACTGTTTGTCACATATTGTGGCTGTGACAAGCCAGACATGTCTGGGGCCCATGGTGGGGGAAATTTACTCAACTAGTTACTGTTATTGGGAGTTGTAGAGTGACCTTTGCAGTCTACAGAGGCTGAGCTGTGATGACTTTGCAAACACCCTCCCTTCTCTGTTACCTCACTCTTCCCCAGTGCAATCAGGACAGCTGGATGAGATTGGCAGGAGATCTCCCCTGGGGGGACCGTTTCTGGAGCGACCAAATGTTCCTTTGGGAATGGAATGCAGCAGCCAGGCTATCCCAAGGGGTGCCACAAACAGGGTGCAACATTCAGAAGGGTTGGGTGGGGTCCTCCCAGGCAGGGGGTGCAGCATTCAGAAGGATGAGCTGGGCCAGTGGCTCTCCTGAGGGCAGAGAGATCAGAGGATTCTCGGGGTGGGACATAGCATGGAGAAGAGGTGAGAGTCAGCATTCAGAGGGATTGCAGGCCTGCGATTGGACACCTCCAGGAGGCACCGTCTTCTGAAGGCACTGGATTGTTTTGAGGTGTCTCCCCGGAACTGGAACACAACATTCAGAGGGACTGGGGTATCTTTGTATTGAGAGAGGAGTTCCTAGGCTCAAAGGAGTTGAGGTGTTTTACTCTTGTTTTACTCTCATATCATTAAACAGCTAATTGTGGTCCAGGGTTTGCATAAAGTAAAGGGAGGCCCAACCCCACTACAAACCAACACTATAATACCATTGTAACCATTTACTAAACACACTCCAAAAGAAGGGGGAAAACAATAAGTTAAGTAAAAACTTAATTTTAACTGTTCCCCTTGTTTTGGTGTAAAGAGCACCTTAAAGTGAACATCCCTTGCTTGACAGTCCTTTATATGACATCAAAGGTCCTTATTAGGGCAAAGAGGGTCAGTTTTAGATGGTAACACGTACATTACTCTTGTTGAAGTCCCATCCTGTTTCTTTTTAAGATAAAGCAAGAAGAGCAGACAGAAAAGGGGGAGAGAAAGAACAGCTAGAGAGAGTCATTCTAGTTGTATTAACCATAGGCACTGACTTTCCCTCTTTCCCATGGATGTTCGAACCCTTCTGCCCCTGGTCCCATCCCCACTCCACACCTTCCATGAGGCTCCACCCCTCCCCCACCCCCATTCCAACCCTTTCCCCAAAGTCCCATCCCAACTCTGCCCCCTCCCTACCCCTATTCCAACTCCTTCCCCAAATCCCCAGCCCCGCCTCTTCCCTGCCTCCTCCCCTGAGCGCACCACGTTCTCGGTCTTCCCCCTCCCTCCTGGAGCATGCTAACACTGCCAAACAACTGTTTGGTGGTGGGCAGGCAGGAAGTGCTGGGAGCAACAACTCTCCCTGAAAGTAAACGGAATTTGGGTGCCTCATTCTCTTGTGAAAACACCAAATGAAATTGCTACATGTGATGAGATTCTGTACAAAGTACCTTGTGTCCAAGCTGCATAGAATAATGTTGAAAATACTAGATGTAATCCATAGTGTGCATGGGAGTATTGAGAAGTGTAAGAACAGAGCTTGAGATGTCCTTTTCACGCCAGGCATGAATGCTGCTATGTGAGAAGAGGCATCTGAGTATGAAATCTGCAATAAACACAGGAAATGGAAAACAACTCCTGAAATCACATGAGATTTCTGAACACTTTTGGGTCAAGGTGGGCACCAGTCTATTTAAAATAAACAAGGACGATTACCTATTATTGGTATACTATTATTCATATGTCACCATTGTACAACATAATGAGTAGCAATGTAAAACTACAGTATAAATTGCAATTTGCTTGCCATGGGATTCTAAATGAGTTAATAACAGATAATGTCCTGCAATTCATGAGTATCACATTCTGCAATCCCCTGGGCATGCTCATGCACCCCCCTCCGGCCCCTGGGCTGGGGACAGGATCCAGGCTGCCAGGGCTCCTCTATGCATTGGCCTGTTGAACTTTCCCCAGTGCCAGCTGGGACTCTCACACCAGAAAGCTGGTGCAGGGCTCAGGTGCACACGTGTCCCCTGTCCAGGCAGCATCTGGAGAGGAAGGGTGGGGCAGTGGCTAGTGTATCAGCAGGGTTCAATTCCCTGCTCTGCCATAGACTTCCTGTGTGACCTTGGGAAAGCCCCTGTGCCTCCCCATGCATCTGCTTCCTGTCTGTGCAATGGGGTTCGTAGCACGGCCCTGCCTCACGTTGTGAGGATAAATACAGGAATGACTGTGCAGGGCTCAGATTCTACGTTGAGGAGCCATCTGGGTGCCCAAGACAGCCAGTACCTTGGCGTCTCCCAGGGGTTTATGGGACAGCTGCAGAGCTGGCAGAGATGAGCGTGTGAGGTCACCCTAGTGTCCTCCATGGGGTCAGAGGGAGGCTGCCTCTTGGACAGCACACAGCTGGCCAGGGTGTGGGGCATACGGTGTGTGCTTTGCATTCACAGGCTGTGTGCCACTGGCCACAAGATCCACTGGGATCTTTCTCTGGTCTGACCCCTGTAGAGTGCAGGCCAAAGGATGACCCTGAGTAAATTCCTGCTTCCAGGCCAGTAGCGGTGTCTGAGCTGCAGCCTGTCCTTTGGAAAGCAGCCAAATCTGGGTTAAAAATTGCTGGTGATGGAGAATCCACCGTGACCCTGGGTCAGTTGTTCCAGTGGCTAACAACCCTCCCTGTTAAAAACATGGCCTTATTTCCAGTCTGAATGTGTCTAGGTTCAGTTTCCAGCCACTGGGTCTTGTTCTCTCTTTGTCTGCTAGATTGGAGAGCCCTCTGTAATCCAGTTTCTATTCCCCATGTCGGTACTTATAGTCTGGTACTTTTAACCTTCTCTTTGTCAAGCTAAATAGATTCAGCTTTGTGAGTCTCTCACTCTAAGGCAGGTTTTCCAATCCTTTGATCATTCTCATGGCTCTTCTCTGACCCCTCTCCTATTTATCAATAGCCTTCTGGAATTATGGGCACCAGACCTGGACACAGGATTCCAGCAGCAGCTGCACCAGTTCTAAATATGGAGGTAAAATAAACTCTCTGCTCCTACTTGAGGTTTCCCTGCTGATGCATCCAAGGACTGTGTAAATTCTTTTGGCTACAGCATCACTCTGGTAGCTCATGTTCAGCTGATCGATTCTCCACCATGACTCCTCGCCCTCCCGCTAACATAGCACTGTCCACGCCAGTGCTTGGGTCAGTGTAACTTACATTGCTCAAACCATGGTTTGAGGACTTCAATAACTCAGACATAGGTTAGGGGTTTGTTACAGGAGTGGGTGGGTGAGATTCTGTGGCCTGCACTGTGCAGGAGGTCAGACTAGATGATCATAATGGTCCCTTCTGACCTTAAAGTCTATGAGTTCAAGCCCTTACTCCATCCAGTGTTTACTGTACACAGTTAAATGGATTAGCAGAAAAGTCTGTAGGAACAGCAAAGAACTGGATTTTATAAAAACCTTAGTGGATTCAATATAGCTACACACCAGACAATTTTTAATTAGGATCACCAATTCAGAGGCTTATGGGCAGAAAGGCAACAAACTTCCATCTAACATGTCCTTGAGCAAAAGGCAACCCTGAAATAGTTACAAAAGAGCTTAACACCATGAAAATTGAACAGAAGAAAGGTGCTTTAACCCTGTCTTGGGCCATAGATACACTAGGAAAATAGGTTTGTTTTTTACAATTAGAGAGCTGACACTTGATAATCTAATACTTTATTAATGATGGGTCTGTGAACTCACCGATTATTAAGGTTGTCCAGTACTTTCCATTATAGGATCTTGTCTTCCATTTCTTATAACATGCCAAACTTTAACCATTCAGGCTGAATTTTTCCATGCTGGGTGTGCACCTCAGGCTGCACCTTTTTGGAAATGCCCAGCCATTTCTGAGACTGAGGCTAGAGAATAGTACATTGTCATAGCCATGTTAAAAAGTTCTAGTGCCCCCTTGCTTTGAACTAGGGACTTGAAATTTGTCAGGAGGTTGGCCTCTTGAGTCAGGGATGTAACTTTTGCCTGCCCAATGAAAAGCCACCCAAATTATAAGCCTCTGAAAAAATCACAGAGATTTATTTTAGCAACTAAAATCTCTGAAGATTGTGTCCTCGGTAATCATTCTTGAGCCTCTCACAGCTCCTGTGTGTGAACAGACACCAAGTGCACCATCCTCACAAAGTGACATAGCATGGTAGCTGAGCATGCTGTCTCCAGCCCAGGATTACAAGGGCAAAGCAGGACTCTCCCTCTAATGGCTGCTGCCAGTTGCTCCCGACAAGGGTTGGGCTGGTCACGGGAACTAGAAGCAGTCTCTCCTGTGCTGCCACTGTGACCACTCTCTTGACACCAAGGCAGTATGGAGAAGGAAGAGATGATTCAAATACACAGAGGGTACAAGCTGGACAGGGCAGAAGGAAAGGAGTAGATTGGGACAAGGAGTCTTGTGAGACTGGGACTGTGGGAAAGATAAACTGTGACTGAGACTGGCTGGGCAAAGAGACTGGACTGGGAGGTCGGGGGAGGAGAGGCTGGGACTAGGAGCCAGGGAGGAGGGAAGGTTGGGATGGGCAGGGCAAGGAGACTGGAAGGAGGAGCTGCGGGAGGGGTGGGGGGAGACGCGGACTGGGAACTTGTGTGGGGCAGAGGAGTCAGTAGGCTGCGGGGGAACACAGGTTGGTCAAGGAACTCGGGGGAAGGAGGGAGTCTGTGACTGACAGGTCAAGGAGACTGGAACTAGGAATCAGTTGGGGGTGGGACGGATGGATGCAGGAGACTTGTCTGACAAGAAGCTAAGGTATAGGGGGAGAACTGGGACTGGCTGGGCAGACACTTGGATAATTCAGATTATAAGCTCTTTGGGGCAGTCTGAGTAGGTGAATTCCTGCCTAGCGGTTTCTGTCTGGGGCAGGAGCCCCACCTAGCAGCACGGGTAGAGGAACCTAGGCCTTCCACCTTCATGGGGTGCCAACCCAGGGGCCTTCTTGAACACCGTAAGGAAAGTGTCCATTACTGGCAATCCAGCTAACACTTCCCAGGTTCTCTTTGTACCACTCTGTCCTTCCTCAGGTTGCATTATGGCTGGCAGCTGTCCTCGGAAACCAGGCTCAAGGATCTCTGCAGGCTAGGAGTCCTGGCTTCAGGCTGCAGTCCTCCTGCAGGAGATATCCTCCTGGCCTAGTCCTTCTACAGCTGTGAATGCAGGTCTGTCTCTCTCTACCTGCCTCACGGCTGTGCTGAAGAAACACCCTTTTAAATCCTTCCTCCAACTGGAACATGCCAGCAGCCCTGCTAGGGCGGGGCTTTCCAAACTTAGAGATGTTTCTGAGCCCCTGTCTCTCCAGAGTGGGGTTTGTCTACACCATCATACACACACACATCCTTAAGACCAGTGTTGGAGTGTCTGAGTTCAGGCTTTGCTGTGTCCTGTGTTCAGATATTTGTTCCCTGGTCTGTGGGCCATCTGGATGGCATAAGGTTTGCATGGCCAAATACCATTTCATAATCCAGGGGTTGGTGTCTTTCCTGGTATTTAGCCAGTGGAGGGGTGCATGATCAGTTATAAGAGGAAGGGGTTTCACAGTAGGTAATAATATCATAACGCTTCTATGACTCACTCTACTGCCAAGATCTCTTTCTCTTTAGTCAAGTAGGCCCTCCCTCATAGAAATGGCTTCTGCTGGTTGATATAGGGTACTAGATGCTTTCCTCCCATCAGAGTCTTGGGACAACACTGCCCCTACCCCCACATCTGAAGCATCTGTGTGGAGTATGAACTGTCATGTGATATCACAGTGGAAGAGGGCTGGTTCTTTGCTTAAAAAGTCTTTCAAGGTCCCAAAGGCTTTGTCAGAGACCTTGGACCAGGTGACCCTATTGAAGCTAGAGTGCTACTCTCATGGGAAGCTGGATATGAATCATCTATAGTTGGGATTGCAACCCTCCAGGATTGTCCTGGAGTCTCCAGTAATGTAAAGATTAATCTTTAATTAAAGATTATGTCATGTGATGAAACCTCAAGGAATACGTCCAACCAAAACTGGCAACCCAAAAATCACCTATCTTGTTTCTTGGTAGGCAGAATAAGGTAATCATTCAAGACCTGGACCTTCCCAATCAGAGGTCTAAGTTTTCTGTTTCCGACAGTATATCGCAAGTACATTACCTCAGGAAACTTAGGGTGACCAGATAGAAAGTGTAAAAAATCGGGATGGAGATGAGGGGTAATTGGGACATCTGGTCACCCTGAGGAAACCTCAAATGGCACTTGGCCAGGTTTGCAATAAGGATGACTTCCTCAAGGGCCATAGGACTGTCAATATATGCTTGAAGTGTTTTTCCCACTCACAACTGTAAAAGACTATATTGTGTATGTAGGCTGCTGCATACTGACTGTGCGGTCACGGGACTGTGTCCATCAGTCACTGGAAGGTGGCCAGGGCCCCACAAAGGCTGAAGGGCATGATCTTGAAATGGTACAGGCCAAAAGGTGTTGTCAAGACCGTTGTTTCTCCCGATCTCTTTGTTAAGGGATCTCCAGACCCTAATCACGCCAACAATTTGTCAACCTTTGGCATGGGATATGTGTCAAATTTGGTTATTGTTCTGTACTTCTGTACTATATATGGACTGGCTACAGAGCTTGTTTATACACACCAGATGTGTTTGTCATAATATCCTTAAATTTCCACCAGGTTTGGCTGAGGTTCATTTAAATAAGATATTTTGCAATACAGTGCCACCTACTGGCTGGACATCTCCCCTTTTAAGTTCTACGTTCCTACCATTTACAATATTTACAACTATCATACTATCTTTGAAGTTCAGTACATATCAGTCTGTTAAGTTTCTCTGAACTGTATTGGTTTTCAAGTTACACAACCCAAACATGGAACAACTTGGTCATCTGGCTGTCCATTAGCTGCACAACTGGCTGTGTCTGTTTGGAATCCTTCTTATTACCTGTTCTCCATCTGCATTTGCAGAGTTTGCTCTGCTGATTGTTCTTTCTGAGGAAAAAAACCTATAGATGTCAGTGGTTTCTGTTGAACTCTCCATTGTCAATCCCAATCATGTATGACCTGGATGCTGAATTCCTTTTCTTTATGACAACTGGAGTTGTGGATCCTTTTTCTCCATCCAATTTAACACAAACACAGTCACTAGTTTCTAGATTTGGCAGTTCTCTGAGTGACCACGGTTGTAAAAGTGTTCATAAGCTCTTTTAGCCTTTTTATCCCATTTGGCTACTGTCTGGCCACTCTAGAGATAGATTCTTTTCCAGAGCTGGAACAGCAGTTCGGAGTTGTTTTATCATCAGGAGTTGTGCTGGTCATGGTCAGTGGGTGGAGCCCCCCTTTGGGGAGGCTATCCCCTGGTTCTATCCCTTGCATCAGCATGCCCCTTCCCCGCAGCCAGAGCCCCAAGACCCCTTGCTCCCCTCCGCAGCCAGAGCCCCAAGACCTCCTCCTCCCCTCTGCAGCTAGAGTCCCGAGACTCCCTGCGCCCTTCTGTGTCCAAAGCCCCGAGACCCTCCCTCCCCCAGAGGAACCCTGTGTCCAATCCCCCACCCCCATGGCCAGAGGAGCCCTGGTGCCGGGCAGAGCCCTGAGCCCCTCCCTCCCTCCAACCTGCGCAGAGGAGCCCTGGGCTGGCCAGAGCCCCGGGCCAGCCACATCTGTCCATTTCTACCCATTTCAGTGCACAAATGTAGTCCGTCATAGCTACCCATACTCTGACTTGTGAGAATCCTTATTGGTTTATGTGAAGCTGTAGTTGTCCTGGTGGTCCCTCAGACCTGGAGGGAAGTGGTAGGAGAAAGAATGTGGCCCATGATGTCATGTAGTATGTTGGGAGGTGTAGGGAGCTGCTACTATGGAGTTCTCTAAGGATTGCAAAGAATGGGAAGTCTGGGCTGTTTGGACTTGTAGGTCAATCTGGGTCTGCAGCATTTGGGTTTGCCACCTGAGAAGACCCATTATGTCCTGGTGCATCTCTCTCTCCTTTTCATAAGACTCCAGGGTGAGATGGGAGACTCAGAGTGGAGCATAAATTGAGGTCAGATGGGAGGATCATGCTGGAGATAGATGGGAGGGTTGCACTGAGGAGTAAATGGAGGCATATGGGGGAGTGATACTGAGGGACAGATGGAGCAAAAGAGGTCAGACTGGGGGTACAGATGGGGAGGTCATGCTGGGTGCAGACGAGGCAGAAGGGGATCATGCCGAGAAGTAGATGCGGTAGAAGGGGGGATAACCCTGGGGGGTTGAGGACAGGGGGAGTCATGCTGAGAGGTAGATGGACAAAGGGGGGGGATCATCTGGGGGGTGAGAGGAGGGGGTCACGCCAAGGGGCAGAAGGGGGGGAATCATCCTGGGAGGGATGACAGAGCTTCACACTGAGGGGTAGATGGACAGAAGGGGGGGATCATTCTGGTGGGGGAGATCGGAGGTCACACTGAGGGGCAGATGGGGGATCACCATGGGGGGCGGCACACCCGGGGTGGATGGGCAGAAGTGGGGGGATCACCCAGTAATGGTGAAGACATGTGGGTCATGCTGAGAGGTAGATAGGCAGAAGGGGAGAAGATGGGTGTGTGTGTGACACCGAGAGACAGAGGAGCAGAGGGGGGATCATCATGAGGGGGAAAGACGGGGGTGTGTGTGACACTGAGGGATAGAGGGGCATGGGGGGGATCACCCTGGGACAGAAGACCAGGGTCACACCCGGGGCAGAGGAGACACTAGGGGCAGATCCCGTGGAGGGGCAGATAGAGCGAGGGCGGGGGGCTCAGGCCGAGGGGCAGATTACGCCCCGCGATGCGCACGAGAGACCTCGCAGGCCGCACACCAGGCCTCTGAGGCAGGGCCGGGGCGGGGCGGTGGGCTGAGTCGTTCACGTCCGCCCCGTTCTCCTAGCAACCACGCAGGGCGGGGCGCTGCGCAGCGGGCACTCATCTCCGCACTGCCCGTCCTCGGCGGTTGCTAGGAAACCGCGCGACGGGAGCTCTGCCGTAAACTTGTCGTTGGGGCGTAAAATGCCGTGAAGCCCGGCCGGCTGGGCCTGCGGGCTGTGAGAGTGACCGGGCCCAGCTCCCCCGCACTTATATGCCCCGTCCCCTGGCGGCCGCCTCCCCCTCCTGCTCCATGTGGGGCCCGGGCCGGGGCCTCGGTGTCTCCCCCGCCTCTAGGACCAGGGAAGGGACAGTCACGCGTAGAACGAGGAGCGAGCGCGCGAGCTCGATGAGTGAGAGCGGCGGAGGCGCCGAGGGCTGCCGGGGGGAGCAGGTACGGGGGAAGGGGCGCGGCGGGGGGGGAGCAGGGACCGGGGAAGGGGCGTCGCCGGGGGGGAGCAAGGTTAAGGCGGGGGGAGGGGGCCGGGGAACCTACAAGGGCCAGCTCAACGGTGGCGGAAGCGGCTTCAGCTTGGCGGAGCAGCTAATCAAGCCCCCCCCCCCCCCCTAACGGGGACATCCGCTCCCGGAAACCGGGGACGCTGCGCGGGGAGAGCTGGGTCCAGGGCACAGGTAACTTGTGGGGGTGTCCGAGGTCGGTGCTCGGGTAGGAGGGAAAGGGGAGGGCCGGGTCAGCCCAGCCCCGAGGGAGGGCTGTAGAGGGTGCAGGTAACGGGCGGGAGCCCGGCGTGGGTGTCGGCTCTAGGGAAAGGGGAGAGGGGGGCTCGGGGCGGACAGGAGTAGGTTCCCCCCGCCCCTGGGCCGGTGGAGGCTCGAGAGGAGACTAGGCAGGTAATGGGTAACAGGTACCGGGGGCGGGCGCTAATGGACCCCGCGGCCCAGGCCTGGTAACCGAGGGGATGAGCCAGCTCCGTCCCGGCCGGCCAGCCGGCTGCCGCGCCCGGGGGCTTTGTCCGCCCAGGCCTGGGTCCTGAGTCACCTGACACCTGCCATCCGCCCCCGGGGAGAGGCTGGCACCTGGCTCGCCTGCTGCGGGGGGTCCAGAGGGGAGCCGTAGTGTCAGCTGGCTGGGGGTCCGGGCGGGCCCCAGGAGAGCCCTGCTCGGGGGGCCTCATCCCCACATCCTGGCTGCCCCCGAGCAGGGCTCCGGCTGCTGCCCCTGTTTTGGTTCGATCGTTCGAACCCTGTAACCGACTCGCACTCCGGGGGCTGGGGCGGAGGGAGGCGGGCGCTGCTGCTCCTGTGTAGGCAACTCACTAGTCTGGGTCCTGATAAACCCACCCATCCCTCCTTTTCAGTCACTGGCAAGCCAGTAGGGCTAGATGCTCCGGGGTGATTGTAAACGGAGTGGGAGGCGGTGCTTTGGAGCTCAGGTTACTACCCAGGTCGGTATTGAACCAGGCTATGCACTTTTAAAAACCTCTCCTCCTTTGTGTTTGAACCAGGAAGCTATTTTCTGGAACACTTCCACCCCCACCCCTGCCAAGCTTTCTGGGTTTGATACATTTCTGTTGAAACTGACACAATTAGAACTATCATTAAAGTATCTTGACCTGGGATACTTTCAGCTGTTTGAAAGTGCTTTGGGATTTCCTGTTGCTCATAGGCATCTTTTAAATTTCATTGAAACAGCAGCACAGTGCAGTCAGAATTGGTGTACAGCATCCCTGCGGTGACAGTTGCCTGACAAATATGTATTTTAAAATTCTTAATATGGCCAAAGTTTATGCTGGGATGGGTTTAAGCCTCTTGTATAGTATTTAGGGTAGGTTACAAGATTTCATTTGTTCATTGATAACTTCCTCTTTAATACAGATCCATACATTATTTAAAATCTACTGTGACTACAGCATTGAATTTTGATTGTCATTTGCAGTATGGCTGGGATCACTCAGCTCACAAAAGGAAAAGACTCCCCCCAGTAAAAAAGTCTCTGGTGTACTATCTGAAAGGCAGAGAGGTTCGGCTGCAGAATGAATCGAGCTACCACCGTTTGTTGCATGGATATGCAGCACAGCAACTTCCCAGTCTCCTGAAAGAGAGAGAATTTCATCTTGGGACCCTTAATAAAGTTTTTGCGTCTCAATGGTTGAACCACCGACAAGTGGTGTGTGGGACAAAATGCAACACAGTAAGTGTGACTTATTTGTGTTTTCCTCTGATAATTACTGATGATTAATTACAGCTACTATTTTTATGCCTGGCCTATGTATAGATCCAACCTCTTTCCTTTCTATCAGAGGAGTTTACTACTTTTCTTGTTGGAAAAATGATGGCACAGTTGAGTCTTGGTTTTTGTTGTGAGGATGGCAAGATTTGATCATTATTGGCTTTTATGGAAGGTAGCGGTAGAAGTGTAGACCGGTTTAACTAAGGCTAATAATAAAATAAGGCTCTGTTAATCATTCTTGTACATGTTGCTCTCTGTACCATATTCTGAGAGTGCTTTTAAAAAGGCACTATGAAGATAAAAATCATACACCTAAATGCAAAATTTTCTCAATTTTATGGTCCTAAATTACTAAACTCAATTTTAAATATCCATTTTTCCCCATTTTGGTTTACTTTTGTTAATGTCATTCCATTTGGGCACGTGAACTAGATAAATTTTATTTGTTTCTGGGGAAGCTAAACATTTTCAGGTTCTTAGTGCAGCAGTGTTTGGATTTCAAACACCTCAGAATATTCAAGTGAATGTTTTTAAATAAATAAAAACAAACATTTCTATTTCTGTTGGATGAAATCCTGGCTCCACTGAAGTCATTGCAAAAGTCCATTGACTAAAATGGGGCCAGGATTGCACATATCAAGCTACATGAAGCTTGATGGAGAAATAAATGTTGGCCTTACACTAAGTTGAGGGGACTCACAAAAAGAGAGTATGTGCTGGAGCAAACTGATAAATGACACAGCACCAAGTCACCTAGACTACATGGTATATGAGAAGCTGATCTAACTGAAACATTTTGCAAAATGTGAGGAAATTGCATTTAGCTGTAATAAATTGGTAGAAATGGTATTTTCTCACTTTTTTTTTAAATAAAATATAACTGTGCTGTTGTAGTGATGGCTACAACTAAAACGGCTGAACTTAGAAAACTCGGCATGTAATATCTCTTAATGAAAACTATTGCCTTGCTCTGGAGTCAGCAACCTTTCAGTGGTATGCCGAGACTTTGTTTATTCACTCTAAGTTAAGGTTCCGTGTGCCAGTAATACATTTTAACGTTTTTAGAAGGTCTCTTTCTATAAGTTTATAATATATAACTAAACTATTGTTGTATGTAAAGTAAATAAGGTTTTAAAAATGTTTAAGAAGCTTCATTTAAAATGCAGAGCCCCTTGGACCAGTGGCCATGACCTGGGCAGTGTGAGTGCCACTGAAAACCAGCTCATGTGCCGCCTTTGGCACCTGTTGCCTACACCTGGCCTAGTTGTATAAATTAAAATAGCTACATCATTTAAACAATCCTTGAGAAGAGTTTAACAACACCTTGTCCTCTCTCCACTTACATTCTTCCTGCTCTGGGACTGCTGCTGGGACAGTTTACGTGAGGGAGACTTAGCAAAACACAATAAATGCTTAAAAAATCTGTTTGTCCTTGCATGAGAATTGTAGGCCTTACGGGGCTGCAGTGGTTTTTGCTTCTTTCTGCACTTTTTATCTGTATGTTACAAAGGTACAAATGGGCTGCTACCTTGTTAACAGAGTCTTGTGGAAAACCACTCAACTTCATCCTTTTCTCCTGTATGTGCTGCAAATGGTGTGACCCAGTTATTAAATGTAAATATTTATAGGCTAATAGTTCTAGGTCTACAACAGTAAACTGTTCAAATGAAAAGTTTTTTGTTTGGAGATGTATTGCTTTCTTAAACTCAGAGGTAGCATTGTGTTTTGCATTCTGTTTCAGTTCTGCAGCAAACCACATTGATTTCCATTAATCAAAGCATTACTCTACTGAATACTTCTTCCCCCTTCCTTCCGTCCACCAAAATAAACTCCAGTATTTACTCAGAAAAATATTTTTTCCACTGATTTTTTTCCACTGATATTTTTCACCTGTTTTTGTTGTTGTGGTAATGAAGGGTCCTAACAATGCTGTGCTGAAGTAGCTGCTACCTTGCCTGCTCACAAACAGCCTTCCAGTATGCAAGCCACATCATGTCTGTGTGTAACTGTATCCTGCCAGCCACACTTGGGTTACACCCTAGCTCCAACCAGTCTTAATTGGACTGCAGGGTGATCCCAAAGAAATGTCTGTCCTGTACTTCCCAGCCCTCTCCTGAAAAATAAAAATATTAGATCCACTATTTCTTTAAAAGAATAACATACACACAACTTGTCACACCAAATGGAGTTACCCAGACACTTCAATTTAAGCACAGTGGATTAGATAAAACAACAAAGCAAGTTTATCAACTACAAAGATTTTAAGTGAGTATAAGTAATGAGGCATTAGAGTAAAAAAAGAAAAAATTACAAGGAAAATAAAGGTAAGACATTTACTAATATTCAGCTTAACAAACTGTTTCAGATTCAAGCAAAGTTTCTTAACATATGCTTTCAGCAGTCTTACTGACCAAACCCTGTAGGTCAGGGCCCTTTCTCCCACAGTTGAACAGATGTTTCCTTTGTCTCTTCAGGTACAGTGAATGCGATGGGCAGGGAGAGAGAGAAGGATCCCTTGGGGTGTGTGCTCCTTTTTTATAGTTTCAGTCCACTTCTTGAAAAACATTTCCAACTGTGCACCAGGAGACAAAGTCTATGCGGAAGGATGGTCCCTGCTGCTTTTTTTCTCACCTGTTTGAACTTTCTTTGTTTCCTTCCTACTTAATGACTCTGTTTTACTGCTTGCATGCAAATGAAGTGGAGCACATACTCCTTTGTTTCAGACAGAACTGTTTGCCAGCTTCTGTTTGGGAAGGGCTGTGGGGTTTGAAATATGGTGTTAATGCCATATGAGGGTATCTTGTAACTTCAGTGTCACCACTCATTTTACCAAAACAGTGAGCAGCAAATAATGAGTTTTCAAATGATACCTCACAAGGCATACTTTGTACAAAAACTATTACAGTAGTGTGTAGGGTATGAACAAAAGGGCTGCATTCTGTCACACGCCCTGTCCCTTGAGTGGGGTCTCTAGTGTCACTGCAGTACACATAACCAAATAGAGCTAGCAACTGCTCCTCACCCCCAAACTGAGAGACCTTTACATGTCTGTCAAAGGATGTTTTAAGGCCTATATAATGGTACCTAAATACCAATGATTGGTACCAGATATTTAGGCAGAGGAGCAGAGATGGATATGATTGCAAACAAACTAGAGAGAGAAACTTCAGTGCTGTGTGGAAGATGACTAGATTTGGTGCTTGGAAACAACATTGTGGCACCAGAAAGGGGGCTGGAATGTCTGAACTTCAGTGTGTTTGAGGGGCCTCTCTCTTTAATCTTCATAACTCTGGGGAAAGATCTTTTTACTAAACCCCAACCCCCAAAATGAGTTGATCACTCTGCAACTTTAGGTTTAAATCATTTACTGTTTTTTGTAGTAAAAGTTGAGGGGACCTCCTGTTAGCTCAAACAGGAAAATATTAGAGCTATGATGTCACTCCACTTACCTTATTTAATTGTGGTGTAGACATTTGGGCTGACCCCTTATCCCCCACCCGCGCAGGGTCCCAAACATCTACACTGCAGTTAAACATCTCCAGAGTCTGAGTCCTGCGAGCCTGAGTCATCTGACACAGACCAGCCGTGGCTGTTTAATTGCAGTGTAGACATACCCTGTGTGTCTGAAATGGAGGATATAGGAGTAGGGTGTTCTTTCTTGGTATCAGGGTTTCAGTCTCTTCTCTTGTAAGCCTACATTTAAAGTTTGTAACCCTGAAGGTGCAGCCTCCTGAACACACTAAATCTGACTTGGTGCAAATGAGCTTCTAAAGGAGACCCGTTCTTTCAGTTGCATGTTGATAAATAGGTGAGCATTTTTTTGTTCCCATAAGTAGTTGCTGTTCTGCCACCTGCTGCGTGATGGCATTCATGTGTGTTAATGTTTTTCTTCAAATTCTGTTTTGGCATTTCTCAGGAGATATGGGCTGGAGTGTCAAAATTGATGCCCATTGGTAGGTTCAGTCTCTTCCCTCTGCATCCTTTGCAATCTGTTTAAAAATACTAACTGTCTTGACAGCCTCTTGGAATTAAACACCATGGGAGAGGCACATGAGAAACTGACAAACTAGGCTTCATCGAGGACCAAATAGAACAATAACCCTCTTTTCTCATTGACAAGTGTCACCCCCAACCTGAAAACAGTTTGTAATTAAAATTGCTGAGTGTCTTAGGGAAACCATCTTGGTTTAATGTGACATTTGGTCTCTGGTACTAAGGGCTAGTGTTCAAGTTTGCAAGCAGGCTTATATTCTGCTGTCGTAATTTCTATCTTGGTTCTTATTGTGCCCATCACATAGCATAGAACTGATGGCCTCTTTCTGCCCACTTGTTAGCTTCTCAAACAAATGTTCCTGTTCTACACTGTCCCTTATGCATGAAGTGATCCATAAGGCCACTACCCTCTCTTCACATCTATCCCCTTAAGAAGCACCAGTACTGGGATAGTGATAAGTGGGTTTTATGCTGGAGGTACTGAGATTTATGCTTATTCCAATCTCTTTTGTGAGGGAATCCTACCAGTTTAGAGCTTGAACTTTTCATAAAGAAATATTACTGTTTAAAGAGTGAAGACTAATGCATAACCTACTGTAAACCACTTTCTATTCTGGTTTGACAAACTTGCTGTCAAGTCTCAGTGACCTTATTTTTCAGCAAGACAGTCCTGCTCAACAATAAACTCAAATGCTGACATAAATAACATTGCTACTTCTGTATAAACTAAACTGTATTTTGGTTATGTCCTGCAAGAGTTTGAAAGAATTGCTGTGTAAAAGGAGTAAAGTATAATGTGCTTATTTGTCACACAAGGAAAGTCAGTGTGCAGGCACAAACCTGGTACCATATAAATTTAAGTTTGTGCCAACTTATGGCATTTATAGAAAGTACACTAACTAGAGGGTCACACATCTTATTGAGTGTATAGTTTAGCCTGCATAAGCAATGAGACCAGCATATTAAGATCTTGCCGGTGGTGCATACGCAGCCGCAGTATGCTAGAGAGATGTCTTTAGCAGTGAATGAGCTCTCTGCAGTTTGTCGTCAGTGGAAATCAGACTTCACCATTTTTCACTTTTCATCAAAAGCAATAGTTTTGCCTATTGATGCATAGAGCATTCCCTGGAATTTTGGAATTTATCAGATGGAGTATTCTAAATGTATCATGTTGCAGACAGAGAAATGCCATTGAGTTTGTAGGGCTTTGCTTTGTCAAGCCAAACATTTTTGGTTATGGTTACAAAAGATAAAATGAGGCATGCAAGTCATGCGGCTGTGTGTACTGTACTGATGAGTTTGGCTTTCCTCCTTGCGGTCTCTGAAAGGCTGGTAAAGAAGCAAAATGGAACTGACAGAAGAACTTGCAAACTGATTAAAGTACTTTGAGAGGAAAGATCGATTGTGTGGTAAAAGCACTGGCCTGTGTCTCTGGAGATTCGGGTTCAACTTCTGTCTCTGCCAAAGGCTTAACTGTGTGACCTTCAAGCAACTCACTTAATTGCTGTCTGCCTCAATTTTCCCACTGCAAAGTGGAGATAATTCTTTCGTATGGTCTAGTTTGACTGTAAGCTGTGTGAGGCAGGAACTGTCTCCCGAGTGCATGTATATCACCTAGCACAATGGGGCCCTGATTGCTGCTAGGGTTTGTAGGTGCTACTGTAATACAAACTCTAAAGAATGTATAAAGTTAGTAATCAAAGAAGGTACTGTACAATGAGATGGGTCAAATGTAGCCATAGCTAGAGCACTGCAAATCTGCACATATCCACAGACCATGTTTGTGGATCACGGATTGAATGCCGATAGAAATTTTGTATCCATGCAGGGCTTTAGCCATAGTATCCACAAGATAAAAGGGTGTGGCTGTGGCAACTGTAAATCCCAGCATTCTATGTTTACATTGACCCAGGCATTCTCTTTTTGATCCTTGAGCAGCATAGATATCACAGCCTAGACCTCTGATTCAGAATCACAGAAGCTAGAGATGGGAAAGATCTGTTCGGTCATCCAGTTGGTTTCTGTGCTAGTAGAAGATTGTTCCCCACTGGCCAGCTTGAATCTGCTTCGTTTGATACAAATTAGGTGTGATCCTTTGGTTCCGGTGATTGCCAAAGCATTCTTTGTCTGGTTAAAGCTTAGACGCCATGTTAGTGCATACTGACAATTGATACAAATCACTCTTTGCTGCTAGTTAATACATTTTATGAAAAGTTAAAGAATAAACAAATCTACATAACTAACCATTCAGATATAGGCAGCTATCCGGTGCTTAGCATGTCAGCATAAGCTTGCCCTGTGAGTTGTGTTTTTTGAGCGCAGACCAGGAAGAAAGTTCCACCCAAAGGTGAGTTATTGAGGGAGGGGCTCTCATTCTCATTTGAGATGGGGAGGTGAGAAGGGAAAACCCCTAGGGTTTTGTAGTGTAGTCATTCCAGAACTTTTGTAACCATCATAGAGACCAGACTGCTATAGACACCTGGGAGAACATTTGCATCCATACTTTTATTTTCAGTCACAGTGATGTCCTGGGTTTGTTTGGGACATTTAGGAAATGCTGGGGAATAGGGTATTTGTGACTTAAGGTTTAGATGCCATAACTTGCTGGGTTTTAAAAGAAACTATTGATTTTAAAGCAATCAAATATTTCACACTTCTGAATGCATGAATTGATAACAGGATCATGTTTTCTGCCTTCCTGCTTCTTGCACTGTTGGACAGCATGGCAGCTGTCTTACTAGCTGTGTTAAAGCCAGTTCAATATACATGTCAGTGGCTGCGTTTAGCCTCCTGTTAGTTCCTTCCAGTCCTACGCTTCTGTGATTCTTACTAGATCATGAGCAAACGTAGTGAAACCAGAAAGACCTGTAGGCAATCGATAGTGCAAATTGAAAATCGGCCACCGCTTCCCCTTTTTCACACCTGCTGCCCCATGTGGTCTCGGTTACTGTGCTAAACTCAAGCTATTCTGGTTATTTTATTCTTTGCCTTAATTATTTTTAGATCATTCAAAAATGTTAGGCACCTCACGGAAACAGTCCCTGCCTCTAAGAGTTTTTATAGTCTACCTACAATTTAGGTCCAAATCCTTAACACAGCTAAATATCTCTGTTATAACTGCAGTGGAATTTAAGAAAACAGTGACATGCAGTAGAAGTAAGGGATTTCATCTGCAGTCTGTTGGGGAGGGAGAAAGAGAGCCGGAAACACAGAACAGGACTGACAAAATAGGCTGGCACAGAAGGAGAGTAGAGTACTGTCACAGGCTCATAGCATGAGAAACAAATTGAAACTTAAAAAGTGTTAGTTTGGTTGCTTGCTGTAGGTGAATGCTATTAAGCATGGAAGACCAAAAAAATTAAAGGAGAAGGAATGGGTGTCAGTGAACCTTGACGTTGTTTGTCCGAGTGCCCTTTTATGTGCGTCTCTATAGTTTCTTAACCCTCTTGTAGATATTTGGTGGGACCCTAATGTTTTTGCATTAGTGTCAGATTTTTAGACTTTCACCTACAGTGTCAAATGCCTGCCCTGGGTGCCCAATGCAGCTTGTATGATGTATTGATGTGATACATGTGGCATATTCAGATTCTACAGAATCAAAGGTTTTATTTTTTAAAGACTTTTCTAACACACACAGTTGTCAAGAAAACTTTCCAAACATTAATCAGGTGTAATTAATGCAAGGCTCTTTTCCTCAGTCTGCAGACATTTTGACTTAATTAATCTGAGTGGAGTGAACTGCCCTGTCTCTCATTAATCTCACTAGAATGCTAGCCTCCAAGCCTAGCGATGGCACTTGCACATGGTTGCACTACTTATTTAATTGCTGTGAAATAAAGAAGAGGGTGGGAACTGGGAGTTCCTGCTGGAAGAAAGTAGGACATGAATGAGAGGGGGGAGATGATACTTTGGGGGAAGGGAAGAAATAGTTCTAGTCCTAGGGAGAGTGGTGCTGAATGTGGTTGTAAATACTGAACAAGATGCGATGTTCAGATATTCTGTAAGGCTGTATTCTACTTTGATTTCTGTGCGAACTCCCGTCGGTAACAGTGGGACCGCTGTTGTGTATTGAAAGTAGTATGTAGTCCTAGACTCTCATCTCATAAACAAAAATGAACTTCATCCCACTCCACAGGGCAAGTTGGACTTCTCTGGCTTACACAGACATGTGGGATAGCAACTGTAAGATCTACAATTACATTAAATGTTATGGGTTTAACTCAATATTTATCATTTGATGCTTTTTAGGGAGTGGAAAAGCTTTCTGAGGCAACTGACAAAGAAATGATACGTTAATAAAAACTGCATTCTAAGCACCAGAAACCCCATTATAGAAGTGTCTGGCAAAGGGAAAATTTCAGAACATTTTCCGTGTTCTTTTCCCATTTCATTAATTCAGCTTCCTAAAAGCCTTTGATACTAAGGGTATGTTAAGAGAAATGCGACAAGTGTGATTAAAAGGGACAGTTAACTTGGGCTTGCAGAACTCAGGCTAAGGGGCTGTTGAATTGCAGTGTAGATGTTCAGGCAGTCTGCAGCCCAAGACCTGAAAGTCTACTCTGCAATTCAACAGCCCTTTAGCCTGAGCCAGCTGGCATATGGGCCAGGTGTAGGTGTCTAATCGCAGTGTAGACATACCCTAAGTGTACTATCTTTGGATTTAAAGAAACAGTCAGCTTACCACTTTTGTCTTGAGTGCTGGATTTCTGTTCTTACAGGTAACACTTAAGAAGCTACCTTAAAATCTGTTGCTAAAAAATTAACTCTGTCCCTTGTAATCACACTTGTAGCATTTCTTTGAACATACATTTTTGTGGCTTAGCTTTGAATTTAAGCACCATTATGAGAATGACAATGCCATAACTCTGATAGAGTGGATCAAGTGACCTGCCATTTTGTTTCTCTTCAGATTTATGATGTGAATTTAGTTCAATGGCTCTGTCTCTACAACTTCACGTACATGTCTTTCAGCTGTTTGTGGTAGATGTCCAGACTGGTCAAATTACGAAGATTCCTATTCTGAAAGATCGAGAACCTGATATGGTAAACCAGCAGGGCTGTGGGATTCATGCAATTGAGCTAAACCCTTCGAGGACGCTCTTGGCTACAGGAGGAGACAATCCAAATAGCCTTGCGATTTATCGTCTGCCTACGCTTGATCCCGTCTGTGTGGGAGATGTAAGTTAACATATATTGGCAAGATACAGAGTCACTCAGTAGGTCAGAGGTGGGCAAACTACGGGGCATGGGCTGGATCCGGCCCCTCAGGACCTTGGATCCGGCCTGCGGGATTGCCAACCCCATGGCGCTGCGCCGCTCCCACAAGTGGCCAGCACCACGTCCTTGTGGCCCTTGGAGGATGTGGGGGGCAGAGGGCTCTGCACGCTGCCCTCACCTGTGGGTTCCACACCCAAAGCTCCCATTGGCCGTGGTTCCCCATTCCAGGTAAGCAGTGTCAGGTCAGACCCTGCACTCCTGCTGCACCCCGAGCCCCCTGCTGCACCCCAAACCCCTACCCTGATCACCACTCATGCACCTTGAACCCCTCCTGCACCCCAGCCCCCTACCATGAGCCTCCTCCTGCATGTCACACCCCTTCTCTGCCCCCAACCCCTTGCCCTGAGCTCCTTCCTGCACACCACGCTCCCTCCCGCACCTCAGCCCCCTGCCCCAGCCCTACATTCATGGCCCGGCGTGCAATTTCCCCACCCAGATGTGGCCCTCGGGCCAAAAAGTTTGCCCACCACTGCGGTAGGTATTACAATGAAGTGTCCAAGATCAGAAATCTCACTTCATGCAGAATTGAAGTGTCAGGGTGAATGCACTGGAGATATGGACACACATCCCTGTTTAATGTGGTCTGTGCACGTCTTTAAAAATATTCCTTTTAGTCTGGAAGAGTGAACAGGCAAACAGTACAAGGGATGAGTCAACTCTGCTGATCCTGGGGTTTTGATTCTGTCCTTAATGAGCAATCTTCTTGCAAAGGCTTCACTGTAGAAAGAGCTGCTTTGTAAGCCACATCCCCTAATGGACCCAGTCTGGAGACAAGTGTTACCCTTCAGTTAGAAATTAGCAACATCCTAAGCTGCTAACGGAAAACTAAAATTTCACACGCAGTAAACTGAGGCATAAACCGGGCTGTTTAGCATAAAAACTATATTGTGAGATGATACTGTGTGGGGGTCAATGCATTGTTCTGTAAGCCAGTGTGACTTGCACATGGATTCTGAGGACAGAATTGGGCTCTGTGGGTTAGTTCTAACTCTGTAGCTCTTGCCTGCATATGATGTAAACTGTACCATGCTCCATTTAAAAAAAAATAAAAATAAAAAAATATCTTAGGACCTTTTAAAAAAGTTTCTTAAACAAAGTTAAAGGGAGTGTTTTCTTGGAAGCTTTGTTCTTGGGCAGGACCTTCACATGAGCATCAGTGAGGCACAGCAGCTGAGCTCATAATGTCTGTGGTAGCTGTTTTAGGGTGATAACCATCTGCAGAGTAGCCTGACTTCTAAGGTTTATAGGACATCACTTCCTATTCAATTACATAGTACTGTGACTCAACCTCTCTTACGCAGAATTACTCCTATTGAAATGAAAAGAGAGCGTCAGGCCCACAGTTCTCTGTGAACAGACTACAGTGGCATCCCTTGCGTTAACTAGCTTTACTATATGGGTAGTTATTGTGTATGGAACACCCATATTTCCAGCCTGACCTATTTTTCCAGAGCTTCAGTGTCATGGAATGTAAATACACAACTATTTTTAATAGCTTCTTAATATAAAATTTAGAACATGATTAATTACATCAATAGTAGTGACACGTATGAGAAAATACACAGGAAATGTGATTGTTTAATAAGGGATGTACCTATCTAAGTGCAACAGCTGATTCTTTAAACTTCATTCAGTTCCAAAATTTAAGTTTGATCTTCATCATGAGGCTTCTTTACTCACCACTGATGTTAAAGGGCCACTATCTATTTGAAATCTATTTCAAAAAGTAAGTTAAAAGTAGTTTCAGGTAATAAACTAAAATTTACAAGTTTTGTGGTGGTGCCATCGCAATTGTCTATTTCTTTAATAGGGTTTCCTTTGGTTGCTGTACCTTGAACAGGGAGTTTGTTTTTTTGTAAACTGTACAACTAGTTGTGCATTTGCTAGCAGTTGTTATGTAAAATATACACACTGATAAAAATGACAGGCTGATCAGTCCTTTTTTCTCTTCAGGATGGACACAAAGACTGGATATTTTCTATTGCCTGGATCAGTGATACTTTGGCTGTTTCTGGTAGGTTTATCTTCACATACCCCTTGTAGAGAGTGGTTGTTTAATGTCTATGACTGAACAAAAGATTCCAAAGTACTACTGGGTAAGTACATGATGTCTGACGAGGTGATCAGAGTATCAGGGAGATGTATTTGATGGAGGAACAATAGAGGACAATTTTTTTCATGATGCTTCCAATTTAAAACCTGTGAAACAGACACAATCTACACTTGAAGTATAATCATGGTAGCACCAAGCTAGGATCATCTGATATAGCTAGGAGCATTCTTTTTCTAATGCATTTTGTTTGTAGTGTGGATGGTCCAACATGGCTGTAGAACTGCTATACTGGCCACACTACAAACAAAAAACCTTATTAGAACATGGGCACCGCTAACCATGACAGCAACAGAGAGTCCTGTGGCACCTTAAAGACTAATAGATGTATTGGAGCATGAGCTTTCGTGGGTGCATACCCCCACTTCATCAGATGTAATCTCCAATACATCTGTTAGTCTTTAAGGTGCCACAGGACTTTGTTGCTTTTTACAGACACGGACTAACACGGCTACCCCTCTGATACTTCTAACCATGAGAGACAGCCCTGAATTGACATGATTCAACCTGAAGTGTAGTGGGAGCCTAAATGTTGTGTGTGTAATTGCATGTGGATGTCTCTCAACCAGGTCTGTATCTAAACTCTTTAGAGACAGCAAAAGTCTTTACATGCAATGAAATAATTAAATGGTGTTTTAAAAAGAATCTTAAAACTCCACACCCATGTAGTTATACTGAGTGCCTTTAAATCCCACTAACCTAGTTCTTAGGTGCATCAGGAAGAGAATGTGTCCCACTAGGGAAAGTTTCTGCATATCTGCTTATTGTAGAAGTTGTCATTGGAAAACTGAATAAAGTAAAGCAAATCTTGATTGTGAAGGTGGGAAGTCTCCAGGAACATGTTCTCTTCAACACTGAACAATGAGGTACTGTACTTGATTTTGCTCCTTTAGTGGGTAAGGTTTAATACCATTTAGTAAATCTCTGGGTACGTCTACACTGCATGATTATTTCGAAGTAGTTTAAACCGATATTACAAAACCGATGTTATAAAATCGGTTTTGCGCGTCCACAATGCGATCACTAAATCGATTGCTTGCGTCCATGGTCCAAAGCTACCATTGATTTCAGGAGCGGTGCACTGTGGGTAGCTGTCCCTCAGCTATCCCATAGTTCCCACTTCCGTGTTGAGAGCACATGCTTGATTGGGGCAGAAAACAGTGCCCCGGGTGGTGCTGGGTACGGCCTCACCCCTCCCTTTGTGAAGGCAGCAGACACCTTGGCGCCTTTTTCGCGGAGTACATTTGAGCAAACGCCATAGCCCACAGCAATCATGGACCCTGAGATCACAAACGTATCCTTGACCGTTTGTCAACACCTTGCGTACTTTCTCGTGCTGAACTGTATCTGGAACAATGAACTGCAAAGGCAGGAGGAGAGGAGGAGGCAGCTATTGTCTGAGCGGCTGAGGACAGCGATTTGACGAGATGGAGGCAGAATTCTCCATAACCGCTGACCCAGCGTTTTGGACTACGCTATTAATGGGGCATTCTTCTACCCACATTGAACGCCGATTTGGGCACGGGAAACAAGCACAGACTGGTTGGGACCGCATTTTGTTTTGACGGTGTGGACGATTCGCCAGGGCGTGTGAACTTTTGCATGCGTAGGAGCACTTTTTTAGACTTTGACATGCTTTCCTGCCTGAAACGCCGTATACAAACTGAGAGAGCCCTCACAGTGGGAGAAGCGAGTGGCAATAGCCCTCTTGGAAGCTCTGCAACGCCGACAGCTATCCGGTCAGTTCGGGAACCATTGTGGAGTGGGGGCAAATCTACTGTGGGGGCTGCAGTGATGCAAAATGTAGCAAGCATCGTTAAGTTGTGCTACGAAGGTTGTGACTTCTGGGAAACGTGACAGGTGATAGTGGATGGCTTTTGCTGCAATGGGTTTTCCGACTGTTGGTGGGCCATGATGGAACCCATATCCCTGATCTTGGCCCCAAACACCAGGGCACCAGTACGGTGAACCGCAAGGGGTATCCTTTCAATGGTGCTGCAAGCACTGGTGGACCACAAGGGACTTTACCACATCACGTGGATGGCCAGGAAGGGTTCATGACGCTCGCGTCTTCAGGAGCAACTAGTCTGTTTTAAACGGCTACAGCCAAGGAATTACTTTCCCAGGGACCGAGAAAATAACCGTTGGAATGTTCAAATTGCCTTAGTTATCTGGGGGACCCAGCCTACCCCTTGATGCTGGTCATGGAGCCATTACACTGGCAGCCTGGACAGTGGTTCAGGAGCTGTTTCAACTACAGGCTGGAGCAAGTTGCCGAATGGTGGTAGAATGTGCATTTGGCGGTTTAAATGCCGCGCTTGGCGATTCATTACTTACTCGCTCAGGACCTTCAGCCAACCTAAGTGTCCCGCCTTGCTATTGCTGGCTTGTTGTGTGCTCCACAATCTTTTGTAGACTAAGGGGAGAATTTATGGCTGGGTGGAGGCTGAGGCAACATAGGCCGCTGAGTACGAGCAGTCAGAGACCAGTGGTGGATTAGAGAGCACACCTGGAGGCGCTGCGCATCAGAGAAGCTTTGGAAAACGAGTTTCAGACACAGCCAGGGTACGGCTGGTGACTCTGTTTGTTCCCCTTGTGAACCCTCCGCACTTGATGGACTTATTCAGTGTAGCCAAACCAACCCTCCCCCTTTCATTTACAGGTTGGCGAAGCGGAATAAATTCTGTTTATCGTTTAAAAAATCCTTTATTAATTCATTAAAAAGTAATATGCATCTGTTAAAAATCATGGGATTTTTCCTTACTAGATTTCCTGTAGCAACCCACCCTCCCCCTTTCCGATGTATTTCTGTTTACAAAGGAACTATAAAAAAAGGCATGAGGAATTAGGAATGGCCTGGCTGCTGTGCTTGGAAGGAGGGGAGGGAAAGGCTATAGCAACATTGTCTATTACAGCCTTTTCCTTGAACTCTGCCGGGGTGTGGAGGTAGTAGCGGGTGCAGAAAGCCTTCCCCCCACGCGTTTCTTACACGTCTGTGCGGAGGAGATACGGACGTGGGCTTGCAGGGAGGTTATACAGGGGCTGAGCGGCACTCTGCTACTGTGCTGCTCTTCCTTGAAGATGCACCATGCGTTGGAGGGATTTCAGTTGAGAATGCAGAGATCCAGCGTTGCAAAATCTCTTCCAACGCTGGTCTTCCTGCCTAGCCCTCCAGATGGTTCACATGGCATTTTCATGTACTTTGTACAATTGTCCTTCCAATCATTCTGTTTATCCTCTGCATTGCTGTGTTACTTCAATAATTCTGTGGAACATTTTCATCTCGCGTACGTCTTCTTCCTCTCGCCGTATCACAGCCGCCCTTCGTGATGGCATAGTTGGACTTTCAGAGAAAGTTGCAGCTTGCATGGGAAGGCAAAAACCGGGTGATAAGTATGTGGAAGATACCTTTACAGAGCAATGATATGTTACTCTTTCCATAGACCCTATCCACCTACAGGCACATGTGTCTCTATACAGGTTCGCATTTTGTATCGTTTAAAAATATTCGTTGTTGTGTGCACTTGGGTGTGGCACACACACAGACGCAGGTCGGCCAACCGTACGTCCACGCGGCGATGGTAAGTGAGGCTTTAAAATTTTGGCTTCTCCGCCGTTCATATACCAGTGATTATATTGATGCCTTGCTCCTGTAAGATGACTGCAAAGCCCAAACCCCCCTTTCACATCCACCAACAGCGCATGGCTTCCTATCGTATTTACGATGGTCTGCTAGTGATCACATTACATCACCCCCCGCGCGCGTTGCTGGTTGCAGCAGGAGAAATCCTGCTTGCTAACGCTTTGAAAACTCGTCACTTATCCCTCCTCCCATCTCCCCGCTCTGGCATACAAATCGCCCATTGTCTCCCCTATTTACATTCCTGTGTTCTACACGGTAACAATGGATGATATTCTCTCTCCTGACTATAGCCCGCAGGAGGCAGATTGTTTGTTTATGCAATGCTTCAGTGCAAATGCCTTCCAATGCCTGCGTACAATGTCTTGCAAATGCATGGCTTTGAAAGTTACCTTTACTAAATGGGGACCGGAGAAGGCTTGTCTTGGCCAGAAATGTTCTCATTAGCATAAGGGTTTTGGGTTTACTCACGATCGTTCATGGAGATTAATTTGGAGGATTTCGCTCCATGTGAGTTCCCCAGACATGTTAACGAAATTTTTCCTGTAACAGTAATGGCTTGCGACTGCAGCAAAGCCCTGTCTGTAGATGTGTCAATGCGTATTGCTAAAACCGTCTGTTTTTAATCCGTGTTGTACAGAATGAAGGGGACACTACCGGAGGTCGCTTCCATGCTTTCACTGTCTGGGTTCTCGCTTGGGAGCGCAGGGGACTGTGATTCTTGGTCTTCCAAAAAGATCTGGCTGTTGGGGTTACGTTATGCTGTTGTGCTATCACCACGGTCATCTTCATCCTCAGATTCGTCTTCCATCTTCCCCCTTGGCTACATTCCCTCGAAAACACTTGATATTTCAATCCCAAGGTCTGAATCCACGGACAGGGGTGGGGCACTCGGTAGCGTCTGAACCCCAAAATTGCATGAGTTCAGCATAGATAGCGGATGTTTTCGGCTCAGAGCTGGACCTTCCGTTTGCTTCTTTTGGCTTTCTTGGATAACCCTGTCTAGTCTTCCTTCACTTTCACTCGGGCACTGAGGGAGCTCTGCTGTGCCTTTATCAGCCATAGACTTGAATTCTTTTCAAAAACTTTTTTCATTTCGTCTTTGGAACGCAGTGCTGTGAGCACTGAGTCCTCACCCCAGTAGCGATCAGATCCAGAACCTCCTGTGTGGTCAAGCTGGCGCTCTTCTTTCGATTTTAAGAGACTGCATTGTTGACGAGCCAACTGAGCTCTGTGTGGTCACCTGTTGTGTGTTGCTGACCTACACGGTGGAATCAGGAAATGGAATTTCAAAAGTTCGGGGGATTCAGGCTTTTTCCTGTTTTACCTGGCCAGTGCATACACAGTTAGTGTCGATGTATCATTGAGTGCCCTGTGCAATGGTTCTGAACCAATTGAGTGGCTCACTTTGGGGCTAGTCAATCGCTCCTTTCTGGTTTCTAAAAAATTGAGTATGTCTGCCGGACTGTCATAGCCACGGACTGCTGCCTCAAAGTGCCCCCCCCCCCCCGGTTTATGTCACGAATAGTCTGTTCTTATCTGTTTCCTCTACGACTGCTGACAGAAATGGGGGTGGGCCTGCCCGGTAAGCTTTTTTTTTTTTTTTTTTTTTCCTTTTTTTTTTTTTTTTTTTTTTTTTTTTTTTTTTTTTTTTTTTTTTTTTTTTTTTTTTTTTTTTTCCGGAGGGTTTGGGAGAGAGGTGAAGCAATGATGCGGTCTTGCCGCGGGAACCCCTGTAATACAGCCACGGAGTAGCTGCGCTCTTCTAATACACTATTTTTCCTTCAGAGAGTGCCGTGTTAGTCTGGATCCTGTTAAGCAGCAGAGAATCCTGTGCACCTTATAGACTAACAGACGTCTGTTCAGTCTATAAGGTGCCACAGGATTCTCTGCTGCTTTGACTCTTCTTGTAGGTCAGGACTGACTCTATTTAGGACAGCATAAGGAGGTATTTGACTCAGTGGCAGTGAGTCAATCCCAAGTTTGCTTTTGCGTTGCGCCCCCGGGCTGATTTTTAGCCCAGGGGCACTCAGATAGCAGCGGACAGTCAGAGAAGGAGATAACGTCAATGTCATTTGCCAGTTTTTCTCTGGCAGTAGACGGTACGAACGACTGCGGTAACCATCTCTGCTATCATTGCAAAAGCAATTGAAATGCTGGTGTAGCGCTCGAGTGTGCGCTCTGTCTCCACGGCATCTAGTACACAATGGTGACGGGAAAAACAAAAAGTCGACGAGTCTCTGTGCTGCCGTCGCTATTGTTTCTGCCAAGCGGCATCCAGGAGAAAATGTGCGAAAGGACTGTTGATGTTTTCCCGGAGCAAGGAATGACTGACGACATTTACCCAGAACCCCCCGTGCCATTAACATTAGCATCAGGGGCCGGAGGGATCCATGGAGGACGGAAATGGGTGTGAGGAACTCCCGCTATTCCACAGTCCTTCAGCGTCTCGTAAACTATTGCATTCTTGGCTTAGCGCCCAGTGGTCTGTAGCTTACAACACTTCTTTTCATGGTTTTCACGGAACAGCTATTCAGTTCTTTTCCCTACCCCAGCACGAGAAATGGACAGTTAAATAAAGCAATCCTTGACGTAATTACAATGTCAACCCTCTTTGTACTGGAATGCTACTGATAGGGCGAATCTGCAGCACTGAAGAGCATTACTTTTGCACAGTGGCAGTTCATAACCAATGAAGTTAATCTGGGTGTTGATTATTCTACTTGGAAAATCCGCTCCTTCTCCCCCTTCCGGTGGTAGATGTACAGTACTTTACTGATAGACAGCAGAAACTGTTACCATCTCCCTCTTTTTGTTACACTCACCAGTAAATGGACAGAACGGATAATACCCTGTGTAATTTTGAGGAAATGGGGATTAACTTCACTTGGGACTAGAGTCATCCTGCCTTTACGGTGTATAAAAATAGTCAGTCCAGACAAGAATTAGGTACAGTTGTATTAAAATCATGGTTGTAGCACAGGGCAGCTGCTCCGCGGTCGTATTCACAGAGGGAGCCGCTGCAAGTAACGCAACGTTGCTTCCCACCTACCTGGCTACCACAGCAGTGCCCCCCCACCCTATTTGTTGGCATGTGTTATGAAGAATGCATGATATAAGAATCACAGAGTAGTTACTGAGATCAATGAGGGGAGGGAGCCACCATGGGCTATGACAAGTCATGCGCTTCAGTCTTTTCTTTACGCATGAGAGGAAGGGTGATTGAGCTCAGCCCCCAGGTGATAAGTGAAGACAGTTACCAGGCGTTCTGTACATCCCTGTCAGAAAAGGGAGTCATTCCCATTTTCACCCGGAGCCCCCGCGCCACACTCAGCAGGAGCACTCAATGGGCTGCCGCTTACCCCTGCGGAGGGGCGAGGAGCGGATACTGCTCTTCACCGCAGCAGCATCGCGTTGCCTAGCAGCTTCAGTACACAGAGGGTGACTTTTACAGTACTCAAGGAATTATTTATTTCACTTTTGTTTACCGTGCTTGGAGGGGAAAAACTGACGGCGTTCGGTGAACACACGCAGACACCGTGTATTACGCCGCAGCATTGGGGCCGCAGCCAAAAATGCAAATGTTTTCAGAGACCGCTGTGGAGACTGGTAGCTGTAGTTCCTCATTACCCCTCCCTCCCTCCATGACCATCCGTTTGAGTTTGTCTGGCTTTCCCGTTAACTTGTTGTCACGCACCGCTGTGTATCCTTAGTTATTTTTTTCAAACGCTTTGCATTTTCCTTGTTTCTTTAACGGAGCTTCTGGCATAAACAGTTTGTCTCACCATACAGCGATGACATCTGCTATCTCCGTAAGGTTTCAGTGCAGGAGCTTACTTTTGCATTTGAACTGCATCGCCACCCGTGGTGATCGAGCTCGACACGTGAAAGCAGGAAATTTCACTGTAAGCTCTCGGGGATTTCCTGTTTACCGGCACTTTCGCATCCGAGTCGGATTGCGGCCAGAGGCGGTCAGTGGTGCACTGTTCCTGCCTAGAATAATAGGCAGTTGTACAGAGATCCAGTGTATCAGAGAGCACAGGTGCTCCGTTCGTATTCACAGGGGTTGCCCCTGCAAGAAGCGCACCCGTTGCTTTCCTCCTCCTCAACCTTCCTGGGCTACCGTTGTCAGTGCCCTCCCCCATTTGTGTCATGAAGTATTAGGGTAATCCAGAATAAGACACAGAGACTTGTTTAGTGAGAGAAATGATGTCGGGGGGGAGGCACTGGGCAGCCTCCCGTGGCTATGACAGTCCAGGCAGAAGGACTCTATTTTTAGACAACATAGGGAGGATGACTCATTGCCAAGTGAGTTCAATCCCAAATGTGTTGCAAAAAATTTTAGCCAAAGTTTTCATGATTAAGTGTTATTAGCCGTTCTGTCCTATTATCTAGCGTAGGCAATGTTGCCCTCGATGTTGAGAAATTTGGGCGGTTCTCCTGGATGGTAGCAGTCCTGCAGAACCGTCTACCACCAGAGAGGGGAGTGGGGAGAGGAGCGGTACTGCTCTCATTGCTGTTAGCGTCCGGTCTCCAGCAGCATTTCAGTACACATTAGGGTGAATAGAAGTAGTCAAGGAATGATTCTTTACCCTTTTTTTTTTTCACGTTGTGGGGGGGGGGAAAGAAACTGAGGAAGCTGTACCCTGAACCACGCCAGACACTGTGTTGACCCTACAGCATGGGCTCTGCAATAATGCATAATTTTTCATAGACTCTGTTGGACTGTGGATAGCTGGAGTCCTCAGTACCCCCTCCCTCCCTTCATGAGCGTCCTTTGAGTCTTCTTGGCTTCCAGTTCGCTTGTCCGCAGCAGCAGGTATCCTGCAGTTTTTTATTCAAACGCTTGGATTTTCGTTTCTGTCGGAGCTAGATACAACAGATTTGTCTCCCATACAGTCGATCAGACCTAATCTTCCCGATGTCCATGCTGGAGCTCTTTTTGATTGAGACTGCATCGCCAGCCTGCTTGATCAGAGCTCCACGCTGGACAAGCAGGAATGTAATTCAAAGTTCGGGGGCTTTTCCTGTTTACCTGCCTGTGCATCCGAGTTCAGATTGCGTCCAGAGCGGTCACTGCAGCACTCTGGGATACCGCCCGAGGCCAATAACGTCGATTTCGTCCACAGAACCCTAATCCGAGTTTTCACTATCGAATTTAGCGCTACTCCTTCTCGGTTTGGATGAGGTTCCGAAATCGATTTAGGGAGGCGGTTACTCGATATAATGACGACGTCGCTCTGTGAACGGATACAGCGTTAAATTGGTATATCGGTCCATTAACCGATTTAAATTGCAGTGTGACCTGCCTTCTTGTAGTTCATTAGATATTGGATACCATTCATCTGTATGTAGAGAGGGAGATTTTGGCTCGACTGTGGGTGCAGCTCCATCCAAAACCCACACTGCAGTTCAGTGGGGCTTTCTTAAAGCTTTATTTTCAATCTTGAGTCAACTCTTAACAGCGTCTGGTCGCAGGATGAGTCCTGTTCACACTTTCTTTTTAGCTTGATTATTAAGCTGTCTTATTATTTGGTCTTCAGCCTTCAGTGAGCTAGATTGCGCGAGTAGAGGGGGAGAGTTGTGCCACCCACAATGGAAGTGAGAGTCTCAAGGAAAAGCAAGTAGGTCAAGTTGGAGAAAAGAACATATATGACTGAGAGGGTTTGTAGGTGGGAGAGAGGAGAGAAGGGAACAGCAGAGCAACAAGAAACCTATACATGATTGTTTTACCCTTGTTTGTTAACCCCCACTAGCTTCATTGTTGTGCGTTCAGGGGAAGAGAGTTGCCACATTCACTTTTACCCACTGTGATGCTTCAGGCTGGCTCTTTGGCATGTGGCCATGGGGGCTATAGGTTCTGCTGTCTGGGATGTGTCACTAGGCAACAAATAATCAAGCAACAATACTGTATTAAAATTTTAGTCGCTTGCCAAGTATGTTCTGGAGGGTTGTTTTTTTACCGGGTGGTCCTGGAGCAGCTTT
>NC_133774.1:5693736-5827485 GCF_003597395.2 Chelonoidis abingdonii
AGCAAATGCTCAGTGTGATGTTGTAAACACAATAGGCAAAAGAGAGAAAGAGTGTCACAAAGGAAAAAAAAAATCCAAAGCCTCATCGAAAAAGGGCGCCATACATTCTGAATATGCCAAGAAACTTTTTTTTTTCTGTTGGTGTTCAGAATAAACCAAATCCCAATCCCTTAAAGGACCGGAATATCAATAAGCAGCTTTCTTCAAAATTTTGACCGGAGCAATGCCCATGCACTCAATCATAATTACAAGGGAACAGCTCATACGAAAATGGTGTCCGTCTAAGTTTCTCCACAGCACCAATGGAACATGAGTAAACGAAAGCTGCTGAAAATGCTCCTGCGCAGAGACCCTTGCAAAGAGTCATACACTACTAGTAGAAACCTTTCAAGTCTACAAGAATGGTTGTACATAGGAGAGGAAAGAGAAGCTTGCAAGACCATCGAAGCAACCAAAGTGCCAGTGAAAGCTTAGAACTGCGTCATAGAAATCAGAAGCGTCTCTGACGACTTCCCAGATCCTCTGCTACGGGCGCGTTTTCTAAATAAACAAACAAAGGTGTTGGTCACAAAACCCACGTCCACAAGTGCATTTGAATACACATGGGGTGTTCCAGTCATGAAATACCGTACAGAAAGCAAGTTGTTACGCAAGAGGAGTGTACAATGCCTCTAGCATGTACAGTCCCGCCATACCATAAAAAATTGTGGGTCTGTCGCAATGATAAGAAAGAAAGTCAAAATGAAATGAAAATAAAGAATTTAAGAACTGATAAATTACCTTTATGGCATAAAAAAAGTGTTGACAAAAATAAGGGTGCCTATGCATACCTTTGCGCCCGCCCTCTGGAAACAGAAGTCGAAGCAACACGAAATTCCATCTTGCCAAACTCCAGGCCCCAATCAAAAACAATTCAAAACTGGCAAATTCATATTTCAAGGAGGAAACACTTTCCCTGGCCGTAGTCCCAATTATTAGTGTAAGGAAAAATGACAGACCGTAGAAAATACAGTTGCAGCCCCAAATTGTCAATATGATCCATGAATCCAATTGCTCATTCTTGCAACTGCTGGAATTCTGGTTTTCGTCGTAGACCGCCACTAGTTCAAATTAATCTTGTTTTCCTTGTAAAGGCGAGGTACAGGACCAAACCTGACAAGCGAAAAAAAAAAGTGTAATCCATCCATACCAAAACCAATGCAAACAATTCTATAGACCGACTACCAACGTTCATGCCCCGAATACACAGAGATACACGCCTCCTAAGTCAACCGGAATTTGCCAAAAGACTCATGGCGCGCGCCAGACATTCAATCCAAGTGAGAGAAAAAATAAATAAAAAACCACCCTTCAGGGGTAGCGTCGCTGGGCAGAGGTCCTTGTCCACACAATTATCGCGGCGCCACCGGACATAGGGAAGCTGGAGAGAGCTGGTACAGGCTATCTACGAGATAAGACAGCCAATGTAAACGACTGAGTGGCAGAAATGAAGAGAGGCGCGGCGCTGATTCGCGCCCATATAACCGGCTAAAATAACGGAAACACGAGGACAAGCACGGCGAGCATGCAGGGCGTAAGGGATTAAGCGGGGGAAGCTCCGGACGAGAGAGGGATGCGGCGAAGAAGGCCGTGCTATGGGAGTGACGGGGATGCCGGTAGGAGAAAGAGGCAAGGGCCTCTGCTGCTCGGATACCATGTAGGAATTCGCGTCATCCCGGATTGTCTGCCTAACACCGCGCTGCGGCGGGGTGCTGTAAGGTGAATCCCCGCCACATCGATCACAGACCACCATCCGCTGTTGTGTGAGAGGGTTGGGTGTGTTGGGCTTTCGGTCCTACAGGGCAGCATCATCTGTTACTGTGTTACGCGGAAGGCCATTTACACGCCCTCCATCGCCGCGTGACTACGTGCGTCCGCGTCTTGCTGTCGTGGCCACCACCAGTCAACAGACCTGAATATTAAACGATACAAAAACTGCGACCTTGTATAAGAATTAACATGTGCCTCGTAAAGGGTGGAAATAGTTTCTATGTAAGAGACTATCATTTGCTCTTAAAAAGGATCCTTTCCACATACATATCACCCTGGTTGCCTCCCCTCATGCAGCTGCAACCATCTTCCTGAAGTCACTATGCCATACGAGGCGCAGTGCTGTGTACGCGGAGGAAGAGAACGCACGCGAGATGAATGGTTTCACACGAATATTTTGAAGTAACACCGCAAGAGAGGCGAATACAACAAATGATTGAGAGTATGCGTAGCAAGTAAGAAAGATGCAGTGAACGATCCTGCAGAGGCTACGGCAGGTAAGACCAGCTGCTGGAACGAATGCAACGCTGATCTGCTGCATTCATACTCAAACTGACAATCTCCAACCGCATCCCGGTGTGCATCTTCAGGCGAAAGACAGCTACAGTAGCAAGAGTGACCGCTGCAGCCCTGCTATCAACCTCCCTGCAACCCACTCCTCGTATCTCCTCACCACGACGTGTAAGAAACGCGTGGGGAAGTCTTCTGTCACCACGCACTCCTCACACCCCCTGCAGATTCAAGGAAAAGGCTGATTACGCTACAATGTGCTAATAGCCTTCACTTCTCCCCTCCCATTCAAAGCACCAGCCCCCAGCGGCACCCACCCCATCCTAGCTCTGCCCTTTTTTTATAGTTCCTTTGAAACAGAATCACCCTCGACAACGCGCGGAGGTTTGCTTATCAGGGAAATCTAAGTAAGGGAAAGATACTCACCCTGCACTCAACTACGATGATAATACTTTTAATGAATAATAACACGATTAACGAACAGAATTATTCACTCATCGACCAACCTCGTAACTGAACAAGGGAGGGTGGGTTCTACACCTGAAATAAGTCCATCAAGTCGGAGGGTTCATCAAAGGGAAGCAAACAAGCACGTCCACACCGTACCCTGGCTGCTACAACTCGCTTTTCAAAGGCTCTCTGATGCGCAGGCGCCTCCAGGTTGCTCTTCTAAACACCCTGCGTCTCGCTGCCGTCAAATCAGCGCAGGTGATTGGCCTCAGGCCTCCCACCCAGCCAATAATGCTCTCCCCTTAAGTCCAAACAAAGATTGTGGCACACAAGAAGCAAGCAGCAAGCAAGCGGACAGTTGGTTTGCTGAGCTCTGAGCGAGAAGTAAGGATCGCCAGCCCCCAACCGCGCATTAAAAACGGCCAAACTGCACCATTCCTCACCACCATCCGGCACTGCTCAGCCTGTAGTTGAAGCAGCTCCTGACCACGTCCAAGGCGCTGGAGGTATGGCTTCATGAGCCATGGCCATCAGGGTATGGCTGGGTACTCCCAGGATAACTATAGCATTTGAACATTCCAACGGATTATTCTGGCTGGGAAGTAATTCCTGCTGTACCGTTTAAACAGACTAGTGCTCCTGAAGACGCAGCCGCATGAACCTCCTGGCATCCCACGTGGATTGGTGAAAGTCCCGTTTGGTGTCCACGCAAGCTTGCAGCACCATTGAAAAGTTACCCCTTGCGGTTCACGTATTGGGTGCCCTGGTGCTCAAAAGATTACTGGGCAAAGAATGGGATGATGGGTTCGCAGGGCGAGTACTCATCGGCCCCACACAGCTTCGGAACAACCCCATTGCAAGCAAAGCCATACACGTACACCTCGTGCACGTTTTCCCAGAGTCACAACCTCGTAGCACAGCTTCAACGATTGCTTTGGCTACTTGCAATCAACTGCGGCCCCACAGTAGATTGCCACTCCAAATGATTCCCGACTGAACCGTAGTGTCTGGCGTTGCAAGCTTCCCAAGGGCTATGTCCACTCGCTTCTCCACTGTGAGGGCTGCTCTCATTTGTGTATTACGGCCGTTTCAGGCAGGGGAAAGCCATGTCAAAGTCTAAGATAAGCTCTTACGCATGCAAAAAGTTTTCCACAGCCACTGCGAAATCGGCCCACCAGGCAAAACAATCGGTCCCCCAAGTCTGTCTTGTTTTCGCCGTGCCACATTCGGCAGTTCATGGTAGAAGAGCCCCATTAAATAGCCATAGCTCCAAAAACGCGGGTCAGCGGTTATGGAGAATTCTGCTCCATCTCGTCATCGCTGTCTGCCGCCTCCAAGCAATAGCTGCCTCCTCCTCTCCTCCTGGCCTTGCTAGTCATTGTTCAAGTACCAGTAGCACGAGAACGCAAGGTGTGACAGAACGGTCAGAGATACCGTTTGTGATCTAAGGGTCCATGCATGCTGTGATTTGGCTTTGCTCACGTACCCGCGAAAAAGGCGCAAAGGTTGCTGCTGCCTCACAAAAGGGAGGGGGAGGCTGTACCCCAGCCACCCGGGCAATGTATTTCCTGGCCGCCATCAGAGCACTGTGCTCTCGAACACGGAACTCCTCTCGTTTGGGAGGAGTTCCGAAATCGATTTAAGGAGGCGGTTAACTCGATATTAATGACGACGTCGCGTGAACGGATACAGCGTTAAATTGGTATATCGGCCATTAAACCGATTTAAATTTGCAGTGTAGACCTGGCCTCTTTGTAGTCATTAGATATTGGATACCATTCATCTGTATGTAGAGAGGGAGATTTGGGCTCGACTGTGGGTGCAGCTCCATCCAAAACCACCTGCAGCTTCAGTGGGGCTTCTTAAAGCTGCTTATTTTCAATCTTGAGTCAACTCTTAACAGCGTTGGTCTTGCAGGATGAGTCCTGCTTTCACACTTCTTTTTAGCTGATTATAGCTGTCCTTTATTATTGGTCTCAGCCTTCAGTGAGCCTAGATTGCGGGGTAGAGGGAGGAGAGTGTCCACACAATGGGAAGTGAGAGTCTCAAGAAAAGCAAGCTAGTAAAGTTGGAGAAAAGAACAGATATTACTGAGAAGGTTTGGTGGAGAGAGAGAGAGAAGGGAACAGCAGAGCAACAAGAAACCTAGTACATGATTGTTTTACCCTGTTTGTTACCCCCACATAGCTTCATTGTTGTGCGTTCAGGGGAAGAGAGCTTGCCACATCACTTATACCATGTGATGCTTCAGGCTGGCTCTTTGGCATGTGGCCATGGGGCATATAGGTTCTGCTGTCTGGATGTGTCACTAAGGCAACAAATAAATCCAAGCACAAATACTGTATTTAAAATTTTAGTCAGCTTGCCAAGTATGTTCTGGAGGGTTTGTTTACCGGTGGGTCCTGGTGCAGAAAATGCCAAGGACAAAACGATGCAGAAGGAGAATTAATAAACCCTACAAATATGAAACTAATTTTATTTCTGCTTCTCGACTTTTATGGCAACATATTTGAAATAAAGCTGGGAGAGGAGTTACCACATGCTTCTCTGTAGGTCGAGAAACTGAAAGCAAAAATTCACACCACCTTCTGAGAGGCAGGTTAAACATCTTTCCCTCTCAGGGAAAGGAGCTATTGGTCCCACTGCAGGTTAGGTCAGGTCAGAGTGCCAGCCACTTCCCCCAGTTTGGGAGTAGAGCCCTGCCAGCCTCTGATGTCTCATGTGAACGCTCAGGGGAGGCCTTTTTGTATCCTGCTCCAGAGAGGGCTGGAGGGTTGACTTTCCGTGTCACTTTATCTAAACACCAGCAATAACGACGCAAGAATCAACCTCCGCCCAAGTGTGTGGAGTGTTTTATTCAAGGAGTTCATAGACAAAACTAGGCGAACAATAGGCTCTTCCTTGGTAAGAGCTTCTGACAGGATGAATAATTCTCTAGATGATGCTTATAAGCCTAGGGTGACAAATGGAGTTCTCCCCTTGGCTTCAGGGCTAACCAGTTCCACAGGATAGTTTCTCTGTTAGCAGTAGTAAAAAGAACAGCTTCTTTTTAAAGTGTATCAGGGTGTTTAGAAATTAATGGGAGTGCTACTGAATTTTAAATCTCCATAACACACAAGATTATGCTCCATTTGAAAGCCATGACTGTATAAATTAATTGAGTCGTAGAACACGTATCATAAAATGTTACTGGGGAGCCCTTCGCTGTGATTGTTGGTAATGAGAATTAGTGGGAGCTGGTGGAATTTATTTGATGGTAAAAGACCAAATATGCTGAGCCAATGATGTCATGCCGGGATACTGCCATGTCTGGATGACTCAGAATCCAGTTTATACTTGAAAAATGAAAGAGAGTGTACCAAAGGCTATAATTTCAAGGGGTATTAAGTCTTTCTTGCTCTTTTCAGCTTCAAAGGGACACTTGCATGAACAGAGCCCTTTGTAAACCACACATTCACAGAGGGAACAGAAATCATGAAAATACACCCCATCCCCACACTGATCTTTGACATTTTTTTAAAAAAGGAAAACATCTGCAAGTTTATAATACAAAAAATTACTTAGTCAGTTTTAAGCACGGAATGAATTTTATTAAATTTACTTGTAAACTTCATTCCATGCAAACTGTGAAATTTCAGATTTTGCCATTAATGCTTTTATGGATTTTCTTAAGCTTTTACACTGCCCTACACGTGAACACCGTGCAGGAGTTATTATCCATATTGTAGAGGCAAGGAAGGGGAGGTACAGATAGCAAAACTGAGGCATAGATGGAAGTGAGTTGTCCGAGGGCCAGAGGGATTGGGTCTCAGGGCTGGGAATAAGAACTCAGTTCCTTGCTCCCAGACCTGTACTCACTGTGCTCCTCTAGTGTCAGCATGGACTAATTTAAATCAAGGTGACTTTAAATCATTGTTTAAATGAATATTTAAATTATCAAATGGAAAGCCTCTATTTAAATCATCAGTTTTAATTAATTTTTCCATTTGTACTTGTTTTCTAAAGAAAGGTGCATTCTCATTGGTTGGCATGACCATTAAAATATGTGGATTTCCAAGTCAATAGAGCCTTTATGCTAATTTGGTATATCTTTTTGCGACTTAGGAGGGTGCACTGTAATGTAATACATTTGTTTAACCAATTGTATAGCTTAATATTTTCAGATTCTTAATTGTACATTTTTAGTACGTACATTACTCCACCCATCAAGACTTACTTAATTTTTCCTGTCAAGGTTTATTGCACATAGTTCGATTTCCTTCTCCTACACTGTGTCCAGCAATGTCTGCTCTGCTGGGGTGGGGCTGGTCATAATAATTGAATCATGTGAATGAAATGTGTTCTCAACAAGAAAAAAAGGGGAGAAGTTATTACATAAATAACACAGCAACTTTTTCACCTGTGGAGTTTGGCTGGTCCTGATCACAAACTCACCCATAAGTTTTACTGGATGATGATGAAGAGTCTTTCTGTTACAGGTAACTTACTGTGTGATGTAGTTGAGTTGCAGCACTGCTGATGACACCAGCAGTTGACTCTGAAGTTGCAGATGATGGACATCCATGACCTTTAATGTCTAAGCTGGGCCCTAAAACAAAATGGTAAACACAAGTTACACTCTCACTGAGTGTTACTCAGTGCACTGCCTCTAAAAAATAAAAATAAAATAAAATTAGGTTATAAATGAAATATTCCTCCTGCTGCAGCTGTTTGTACCACTGTTGAAATTATATAATTTATTCTAAATCCAGTTTTGTAGGGAAAATAATTAAATTGTAAGGATTATCTAAATCTGTTTAAACACTTATCTCTAGCAATATAGCAAATAGCTTGAAAACACTTTTTTTTTTTAAATGTTAAAATTCATACATGCCTAATCACCTGGATTGATCGGTCTTCAGCTGTTGTTAAGACTGCGCCGATCACAACACATCTGCCATTCTTCTTGCATTCTTGCCTGCCTTCTCCACATTCATCCGAAATATTTAATATCATCTTCCCATCTTCTTGGAGGCCAACCAGATGGTCTTTTCTGTTCTCGGGAGTACCACTCAGTAATGACTGCAGTCCACCTATTGTCCGTGAATCGTGCTACGTGGCCCACCGATCATATCTTATTATGTCTGCTTTCCACTACAAGATATTTCACACCGCTGTGTTCTCTAATTATTTCATTTGGGATACGATCCAGAAGGGAAATTCCCAACATAGCTCATTCCATTGCCCTTTCAGCTACCGACAGCGGCTGTTCTTCTCTCTTTGTCAGTGCTCACGTTTCACTGCCATACAGCATGGCTGGCAGCACTGCTGAATTGAAGATATTTGTATGTGTGGTCTTGTCGTGTTCCCCCCCCCCACCCCTTTGAGGATGTCCTTGATGGAATTAGTCACACTTCATCCTGCTCGAATCCTTCGGGAGAGTTCTCCATTCATGTCTTGGCCCAAATATACGTACTCTTTCACTTCAATTTCTTCTCCTGTTACCATTATTTGGGCATTTCATAAGACATCTGATTGCATGTATTTCGTTTTGCAATGATTCATTTTCAGACTGAACTGACTGCTTTTCTTGTCGAGTCTTCGTAGCAATTGGTTGGTGCTTTGAGCAATTAGTACGATGTCATCTGCGAATCTGAGAGGAGATAATCGTTCTCCATTTATATTACCACCACTCCTCCAATTGATCTTGTTCATAACCATTTCAAGGCAGGCACTAAATAGTTTCAGTGAAATTGTATCTCCTTGCTTTATGCCTTTCTCGACTGGGATGCTGAGGGGAGTTTCAAGGCCTAGTAAAACTTTAAAAAAGGAAATATTCCTATATGGTTGTTTTACAACCTGTAGCCCTGGCAGTTTTTCCCCAGTTCCCAGAGTGCTACAGGCTGCACTCTGAAGAATGCTGTCCCTTTTTCCCACAGTGTTTTGCTTTGACACTGTTGCTCCTTTCTGGTTGTGTACTCTGGTCCTTCTTCCTTGTTACATAACTCCCTTCCCTTCTCCTCCCCCTGCATTGCCCTCAGAAATACACAGTAACAGCAAACTAAGATTTCTGTTCGTGTAACCCATACTCCTTTTGCATTGCAGTATTTTATTTGTTTAGAAGCTGAAGGAGGCAGTTGAGAAATCTAATGTAGTGCAAGGAGACAGGGCAAGGTGACCATTTACTTGATGTGCCAAGAAGGCAAGGGCTTGATAGTTAGTGGGTGGATCTGTGTTTTTCCAGGAGCTGGAGAGAGAGTTTCCATGGTGGGTGGAGTCCTAGATAGTCCTAATTTGAGAACTCAGCCAATTGACCTCCAGGTAGGGAGAAGCTGTAAAATAAGAATATGGCACCACCCTGATGGGCTCAGGCAATGGTCACGATTAGATGTATGATTCTGTCTCCTGGAGTCCTAGGTTGGGTCCCAATACCTGTGATGACTTTGCCAGTCTCTTGTGCCCAGTGGCACAGCCCTTGCACCCCACACAGGATCACTCTTAATACAGTATATGACCTATTGTGCCCCCTATTTGGGGGGAGGGATAGCTCAGTGGTTTGAGCATTGGCCTGCTAAACCCAGGGTTGTAAATTCAATCCTTGAGGGGGCCATTTAGGGATCTGGGGCAAAAATCTGTCTGGGGATTAGTCCTGCTTTGAGCAGGGGGTTGGATTAGATGACCTCCTGAGGTTCCTTCCAACCCTGATATCTATGAACCCCATTTGAAAATGCACCTTTAGTTAAACCAGTGCAACTATGTAGACTAGACCTTGCTGTTCTAGCCACCTCTAAGCTGCTGCTAGTTGTGTGTTCTCTGAAGATGATAGCTCCAGTTTGATGCTCCTGTTTGCTGCTTGTAGATCTCAGAATAGCTTGATTTGATTTAGCTGCTTTAAAATGTATGTAGCCATTGGCAAGTTTTAATGAGCCCAGTTTCTTTCTAAATTTGACTGCTTTCAGATATCATACTTTTATTAGTCTTTATTGATACTTAAAGACCAACAATATGTTCAGTTAATTAAACTAACAGCACTTTATTCTTCCTTTGTCAGGGCCATGGCTTACTTGCTTGACTGAAGTTCCGTCTTCAATAGGGAAATTTTGCGTGGCTAACACATTCTGCTATGTCCTTTCTATTCAGGTTCCCGGGATGGCTCAATGGGTCTCTGGGAGGTGACAGAAGATGTGTTGACTAAAAGCGATGCCAGGCACAACCTCTCTCGAGTCCCTGTCTATGCTCACATAACACACAGGGCTCTGAAAGATATCCCCAAAGAGAACACCAATCCAGACAACTGTAAAGTCCGAGCACTGGCATTCAACAATAAGAACAAGGTCAGTAAGAGGGAAACAGGGAACCTGAGAGGAGTGAAAAATGGTAACTTTTCCGTTTGTACAATTGGATACAAAATTAGACTGGAATCACTTAACTGCATCTGCATTATATTTTGCTTGCAGATTCTTTTGTCTTCCCCTTCTCTGATATTGTTCTTTTGTCTGCTGCTTTTGTCTCTGCCATTAACAAACCGATAGGGACTGGAGCAAACGTAAAATGTACTTCTGGAAGGAAGAGTTTTCCTGTGGGTTTCCTGGTTTTAAGCTCTTTGGCCTATGGAATATGTCTATACAATAAATATGATAGGCAAAAAACTAGACGAGTTTGGACCATGCTCACTGGTGGTAACCCTTTCCCCACTTTTAACTGGGGTACAAATGGTTATTGCTGATCAATGCATGTCTGCCAGTGGCCAGCTAATGCACATTCAACTGATTAGACTCCTAAGACATAACAGTAGACAACTCAACATTTTTTGTTGGCTGAGCTTGTCTTTGGTATTTGTAAAAATGTGAAAATGTATCTTAGAAAATAAATACCAATTGTAAGGGAGGGAGGATATGGCTTCTAAAAGACTGTCTTTAGGGTGATGCAAGACAAGTTTTTGTTGAAATGCATACATACAATCTTACTTAATATTTATTGCTTCGTGTTGTTTTAGGTGCTGGTGCTGAGAATTGCCAGTGCTAACTTGTAGTGCATTTTCTAAGGGTTGCTCACTTGATTGGACAAGGTTCTTGTATTGGCTAAGCTACTGTTTGGTTGTAGGCTTTCCATTTCACTTCTGGTCTTTCCCCACTGTACCTTTTGTGCTCTTGTGTTCTGCTGAAATCAACGTGCAATTAAGACTTATCTTGTACAGATTCATCAACAGTTCCAGGTAGCATTCATCTATAAGTTCAACTCAAATCATTAAAGTAGCCTTTGAACAGCTGATTGGCATTGAAATTTATTTGTACAAATGTATATCATATGGAAGCTGTTTGGTTTTTTTTCTTCTAGGAGCTAGGAGCTGTGTCCCTGGATGGGTACTTTCATCTTTGGAAAGCAGAGCACACGCTATCAAAGGTTGTCATTCTTGTGTATTTATGCTAAATTTCAATAGTTAACCTATCAGTTAAGGCTGCTTCCTACTCTGTCAGTTTCCTTAGAATGCATCTGAATAGACTCCAGCAGTATCTGTAAGACCCTTGCCCAAAAACTTGATTTGAAGGTTGAAAAGTTTCATAGCAAAGGTAATGTTTGTGAAGTTAAGAGTGCTCAACATGTGAGTGCTTATTTCCCTTTTGAGAGAGGGAAGCTCCTCACTTCTTACTAATCTTGGACAAATTAGGAGCTTTCACTTGTCTTGTTCTAGTGTTAGTTATACTCAGGGAAGTTGCCCTGATTTAACTTAGGCCTGATCTACATTTAAAACTTATACCAGCATAGCTGTGTTGGCTAGGAGTGTGGAAAAAATCCTAGCCAACAAAGCTGTGCTGGCAAAACCCTCAGTGTAAATGCAACTATGCTGACAAAGTGCTGCTTCTGACATATAGCTAATGTTGTTCAGGGAGGTGGTATTACTGTGCTGGCTGAACTCTTCTGCCGTGTACACTGCATCTACGATAAGGGGCTGTGCCAAAATAGATCCTGCAGTGTAGACATGGTGATAAGATGTACTTTCAAACTGGTTTAGACTGGTGCAAACTGCTATTGCTGCTTGGTTTGGTTTAAACTAGGCTTACTTCAATTTAGGTTAAGTTAATAAGGAACAGATTTAAACAAAGTTGAAGCAATAGTGTCTACACAGGGAATTGTACCAGTTTAACTAAGCCTGTTTAAAAACAGTCTTTAGCTAAACCAGTACCATTTCTACATGTGGGCATGGTCTAAATGCCTATCTCTCTCCCTTCCCCTCTCTCCAGGAGCTGCAATTTCCAGCTTTTCTCCATCCAGTGGCATTACCTTCTCTCTTTGCCCCTCTCCTTCAAGTCTTTGCCCTATAGATCAAATATTTACCCTCTTCCAGAAGTTTCCAAGTCCATGTTACTGCTTGAGTGTAGTTTCCTTAAGTATGGTTTCAGGGATGTTTAGATTTTGTTCAATCGCTCCTCCCCCTACACATTTTTCAGTTGATTTCTCTCTCCATTTATTTCCAGCTACTTTCCACCAAGTTGCCATACTGCAGAGAGAATGTGTGTCTGGCCTATGGTCAGGAGTGGTCAGTGTATGCAGTAGGATCTCAGGCACATGTCTCCTTTCTGGATCCAAGGCAACCTTCCCACAGTGTTAAATCCGTCTGTTCCAGAGAACGAGGCAGTGGTAAGAAAACTTTGAAGTGAAGTTTCAAAATGTTGATCTTTCCAAAAAGGTAACAGTCAGGGCTGCAATAAAATACAGTAGGCTAGTAAATATCAAGGCTTTTCCTGTGAACTTCCCAGATCAGTAGTAATATATGTAAACTTAAACTTTACACTAATATTTCCCACACAAAACAGATTAAAACAGCGTCTCTGAAGCTAAGGGAGAGAGGCAATCACCTCGCTCTTTAATCAGGTCAAATTAAAATTTATCTGTTTAGACTTCGTCATGCTCAAAGGGATACTTGTTAATAATGCAGTAGACTGCAAATATATTGGATTTTCAGTAACTATTGGTACTCTGTTTACGTCTTGCATTTGTGTGTGCTGCGAATGAATAACTGTTTAGTCACCTTCATGTCCTGTACTACATTACTGAGTGTCAACTCTGCAACAGAATGGTTTTTTAGAATTTTAAAGCCATGAAGGAAACATTTTCTAGGGTTTAAATTTTTTATAAAATCTTGTTCTTACAAAATTTAAGTTGAGCCAAATGTAAATAGTCTAACTGTAAACCCTGTACTGTTCTGGGTTATACACAGTGAAGAAAACTTTAGGTACCCAGGTTTGAAAGTTAATGCCTAAATCCATATTCAGGCACCTGGATAAACAGCCTTATTTTCAAAGATGCTAAACATCTGTAGCACCAATTAATTTCAGTAGGATTTGTGGATGCCTAACACCTTTGAAAACAGGCCATTTTAATTGAGTTGAATCCTACACTAACTGTGGGTTTAATTTTAGGCACCCAGGCTTGAAAATATTGGCCAACAGCTCTTTGCTGCTGAATGTTCCCCTTATGAACCAATTTGAAGTGCCATTTTCCAAAGTGTGCTCTAAAACAGCCTCCTGATAAACTGGGAGAATCAGTGCGGTACTAATGATCGTGTGATTAGAGAAGGATAAAAGCTATAAATGCAGGAATTGGTTTGGAGACCATATGTCCTCTGCATGCATTCATCTTCACTTACTCCCCTTGTGTGAGCACCCAGATGGATTGCTCTTCAAGAGCAGCTTCAGAGTAACAGAAATAAAAGGGCACTCCCCTGTGCTATTTTTCTAGTCCAAATGATTGATCTCTTACTGACTATACTAGCCTCTGCTGCCTTATACAGAGTCCATACCCGCTTGCACACTGAATTGCCAAACCCAAATCTTTGTAACTTGTAAAACAGATGCTTATAACTTGCTCTGACACATTGTCATAGTATCCTTAGCTAACTATAGGCTCTTCTTTCGTATATGTAATTTCTAGCGCCTTTCTCCCATTATTGCACAAATTCTTGTTTTTAATTCCACTTCGTTAGGATGAATTAAATTAGACTGTAGTTTGGCATAGCTGGAAGAGAGCAAGCATATTATTTACACTCATCTTCCACTTCCATTTTGAATGTTTAATTTTCTTATTTTAAACAAACTGTAGCATGCTTTATAAGCTTCTTGTATCGTACCAAGAAGGTGGCAGAAACTGTTTTTGGATCCTCACTGGTTTATTGGGTTTCTTTTTGTGGATCTACAAAACAAATTCTTTATACAACAAATAGTGAAGTGATGACTGGACCTTAATAACAAAGTAATGCTACATACTTTTGTTTGGGTAAATTCTCTCCCCAAAGCAGATCAGTTTAGATGACCCTTAGTTCAGGGCACAAACCTAGATTATTTTTTTGAAGTGATGTTTGGAACACAGGGAGATGAGTCTTAAAGGACAGTCTCCTTCCTAGTGATTAGTACATCTGCATATGATAGCCCTCAAAGTCATCATGAGACTGCTCTTGCTGCCACTGAAATGAAGGAAGTCTTTCCATATTGTTTCCTTGTGCTCCACCTGTCTGTACCTGCCTCTCTGGTTCAGGTCTTACACTTAGATTATAAGCCCTTGGGGGCAGGGCCCATCTTTTGGTTCTGTTTGTTGTCTGGCACAATGGTGCCCTGCTCTGAGTGGGACTCCTTGGCGCGCTACTCCGATATAAATAAATAATGGGAGCTGGATCGGATCCTTTGTGGGGAGAAGGAAAGATATTTGCAATAGCAGCTGTGATTTCTGTAACAAATAGAACTGACTTGTGCTATCTTATAGCTAAAGGGAAACGAAACAATCTGCCTATTACTACATTCTTGTAACAGGAAAAAAAACCCTAAAGCAGCACCCACCATTGCATAGCCAGAGCATGCATCTCCTCTTGAATGTGATTGTAACATTCCTTTCTCTTTGACAGGAATTCGGTCAGTGAGCTTTTATGAGCACATTATCACAGTGGGAACAGGGCAGGGTTCCTTGTTGTTTTATGACATCCGAGCCCAAAGGTTCCTGGATGAAAAGCCCAATCACACCTGCCGTGGACAAAAACAGAAACTCGGAGGAAGTGAAATTTTAAAGTTGACGACCGGGAAAGGCTGGCTTGTGAGTAGCTTGCAGCTGTTGAAGCTCTTCTATATAGGGATGCTACAGGGCTTGAAGATGAGTTAATTATATGATTTTGGGAACTCTAAGTGTCAGATGAGCTTCACTAAAACCCTCACTCAATGACTGAAATCCCTTTAGCCTTTCCTCAGAAATAACGACCTGTTAGGAACACTTCTCTAACTCGTTGCAGCTCTTAGCAAATGGCTCTTTATATTTTCAATGTATTGTATTGCACTGTAAATCTAAGATACATTCTGTACCCTGAAGAACTTACAATCCTAGACCAGGCAGAGGGAAAGGATGGTGCAAAGAAATATAGCGCATACTAGTAAGAATTAACATTTGATTTCAGCCTAACACCTGTTTTTCAGTTGCTCACTTACAAGTACTCTCTTTATGAAAGCTCAAGCAAAATATGGTGAGCCAGTTTTGAATTACTCAATCTTGACACAACATTCTCCTAGCAAAACTTTTGCGTAACTGCTACTGAATGGACAAACTTCATACTCTATTTTGTAGTTCTCATTGAAATCTCAAATAGACCTCTATGTTGAGCATTGGTACAGCAACGTTAGTTACACACACTTAAAGCAGATTTTATGTGGTCATATTTGTGCGGCTATTTGTTTGTGGTCTAGAAAACTTAGTCCCAGGGGCCTAGGTTAGATATCTGCATTCAGGAGGGATCAAGATAAGAGCTGAAATCAAAAAAGTGAAACAAGTCGAGACAGACAGCATTTTTTCCAAAGCCGTAATCTTTTATACTTGTCAAATAACGTATTATGCTCTAACTGCATTACACCCTTACATACGGCGTACCCACTGCATACACCAGGCTATGCTGTTGCTTAATAAAACATGCATCTAACCTGATGATTTATGAGACCAGAAATACACAGTACTGGTGGAATTGTATAGGGTTTTCACACTCGCTTCTGTTTGATTAGTACATCTACCCTTTTCAAACTGTGCAGGGACAGGGACCATCATCTGTATGGGGAGGGGGGAACCCTGATCCTTGCTTGAGGTTCTTAGGTGCTACCATAATATAAATTATTCAGTACAAAGTAATAGATGCTCTCAGTTCTAATTATTAAATAATTAAGTCTGAGTGACTTATAAATGAGATTTCCAACCTTATTTTCCTCGCTTCCCCCCAGTGTTCTTTCTGAGGAAATCTGGGCCATCAAACAGACTGCGGGATGTTCCTGGTGTCTCCTAGTTCTAGCCTAGCTGCATAAACCTCAGAGATCATTAATGCAAAAAGCCTCTTTTCAGGCTATGAAGACTAAATTTTGCTTTTGTGAAACAAGTTCTCCTCTTTTGCTCATTTGCAGCAATACTGATCTGAACTTTCCTTTAACAGAATCATGATGAAACCTGGAGGAATTACTTTTCTGACATTAACTTCTTCGCAAATGCTGTTTACACCCACTGCTACGACTCGTCTGGAACGAAACTCTTCGTGGCAGGAGGTCCCCTTCCATCAGGACTCCATGGGAATTACGCTGGTCTCTGGAGCTAATGAGAACTCTTCCCAAATGCCCATATTGACGCTGATTTCCACCTTGTCTTTCCTTTTTTAACAAAGAAATTGTGTGATGACATTGTTTTCTGGTTTAAATGCAAGTTATTTTGGGCAGAATTTTTTCTGTTGGTCTTCAACAGTTTTGTACGTCTTTTTTTGAACCAGATTTTGCTTTAACTTCCTTGATCCTTTATATGAAGGGGTTTTTTAAAATCCCGTTTTATTGTATTTACTCCAAGTGACTCTTCCCCGTATAGGCTAACTCAGCCATATGCCCCCTACTTTGCTGTGCGGTAGGATTCCTTTCTTATAGAGTGGTTGCTGCCAGGCTTTCTGTGAAAGTCCAGGGGCTGTGTGTTTGCAGGTACTTTGTGTCAGTTATGTTACCTGGAGTGAGGACTACTTGTAATTAAAAATATTAAAAATATTTATGAGATAAGCTACTCCTTTATCTGCAGAGCCTTGCTCAGGCCTGGCTTGATTTTTTTTTAAAGTACAAGTCTAATGACACTGTATGCATAAAGGAAAATGTATCGAAACCATATGCATTGGAACCCAGGAACAGAGCACCACCGGGAACATCTTATCTAGCCCAGAGTGTAGCAAGGACCCCCAAACCTGGCATCCCAACAGTGCATGAGCAAAATGACTGTCTCTTATTACCCCTTCTCTTTCTATCCTGAGTGTCAGTTGGCAAGGTTGTTGGAGCTTCAGAGTAGGCTGTCTGTACTGCAGTGGGGGTATTGTGTGACATGACAGCTGTTAGGATGGTGGACTGCAGCCGATTGGGGCACTAAGGGAAATGACATCCCAGGAGGAGACGGATTTGCATGGTGACTAACCTAATTCAATCTGATTAACTTCCAGACTAGCTGGGGGTCCTTTGGGTGGCTGGGGCTGGATGGTAGGGAGGAGCCAGGACTCAGATACCTGGAGTCTGCCTAAAGACACACACACACCTCTTTCAGGCTGGAGACCTTTTTCCCCCCGCCTCTTGTAGCATTTCCCCTCTTGCAGTTCTCCCACAAGCAGTGAGTAATGTTGGCAGGAATGGTTTTTGCTAGCCAGTTACTGCTATTAAAGTTGATGGGCAGGGAGATGTTTTGCTAATATGTTGATATTTTTTTCCCTCTTGACCTTTGGAAGGAGGGTGGCATATGCAGTTGTTTGATGCTATTAGCAAATACAGTTGTCTTCCTCTTTAATGACTGTAGGCTTCATTTTCTAATGCAGGTTTGAAATTTATGAGGTAGCTAGACTCCGTGTTCAACTTTTAATTTTAAGAAAAGCACAGGCTGTCACTTGGATTTTATAGGAGACTCTCTTCCCCCTCTGCCCCCCCCCCCCCCCCGAGCACCTGTTCAGTCCTGCTTTGGACTTCACCAGGAGCTGTGGGTGCAAGATGACAGTCTGGATACGCTTCGCAAACGCAATACAGGCTCAGTCATGGAGGGACTGTGCATTTCTGATGAGAAAAGATGGGCTTGTGGCTAAAGCACAGGGTTAAGCATTGGACTCGTTCTCTTCCTGGCTGTAGCTGCTGTTGCCCTGTCACTTCATGTCTCTGTGCCTCACTGTGCAGATCTGTAATATGAGGTTAATAGCACACATGGCACCTGAGGCTTAATTTCTAACTTGAGATTATCAGACAAAAGACATGGTAGAAGTGCAGGCATTCCCCCCACATTCTGATTGCATGTCAGGGTTAAGGAAAGGGTTGTCCCATATGCACACTGGGATTTGAAGTATAGGCCTGACTTGATCACTTTGCAAACCAAGAAATTTTACTATGGCATTCCAAAGTTCTGCTAGTGGGTTGGTTGCTTAAAATCTGCATCAAAGCAAAAATTGAAAATTAAATATGGTTTTATTACGCCGTTTCCAAGTAGTAGCTGTTAAATGATAGGGCTGTAAATGAAGTAGTTCTCTCAGAACTTCTGTTGTTAAATGAATGTAAAGATTCTAAGTATTTTTTATACTGTCATCAGTCACAGTTCCATGATGGGAACGTGTTGCTTTTGGGGTTTCTTCTATGAATGTTTGGCAGGGCAGAGATGTAGCATTTCACTCTGGTCAGAAATATGCAAAGGAAAATATTTATTTAATCTACATGAAATATGGTGACACTTCATCTCTGTGAAGGAGTAGTCTTAAATCCAGTCTAAGATCACTCTCTCTTGATATATTGTGCGTTCTGTTGGGGTGTGTTTTATTCCCAGGCAGGTCCTGTTGTTTGGGGTCAGATTTGCAAAGGCACTGAGCACTCGGCTCCAGCTGACATCTCTGAGAGCAGAGCTCAGCTGTGTTAAAGTTGGGTCCACAATGTTTAATAACATTTTAAATAAATATTTTTAATGCTGAAGGAAGCCTTTTGGTCTTGAAATCTAACTCCCTGTATAGTTAATCATGTTAATTTAAAACTCATTTGTTTGTAACTTTGAGTCTTTGGGGAAATTGTTCTCTCCAGGTGATTTTGAGCATTGTCCAATGTAGATGTGTTAGTGTTAAGGGGACACCAATTTAAAATTAGTCAGTTTCGTTGCGAGGGGAGGGGGATGTGGAGATGATGTAGTTTCAAGTACTGCATTTGCTCCTGAGCCTTCTGCCAGTGTGTGGTGTTGTAGTCCTACTGGTGACTGTTTCACGTTTTGGGGGGAACTTGTTCCCTTGCATGGAAAGCCCACACAAACAAGGTAAATGGAATATACATCCAGTGCTGTCCAATGCAAGAAGAAAACTGGGAAATACTTTTATCTTAGTAATCGTGTGTTGCTTTTAACAGTAATAGATTATAAAGTTTCAGACCAGTGTTTTAAGTAGCTGTCCCTTCAAGATGGGATGCCTAACTGTGATGTGATCCTGAGTATCCATAGTAAAGTATTTCTTTTGATCCATTGAGCAGTTATGGAAACAGAGGCTGGGAAGGGGAAGTGACTTGCCAAATGTCTCGCAGTAAATCAGAAGTAGAAACAGGAAAAGAACCTAGGTTTCCTGATTGCTAGTCTATGCCTGTTCCGTTGCACTATGCTCCCTCGACCACACAGTTTTAGATTTAAAATTAAAATACCAGAACATGGCGGGGGGGATAGTAGCATGTGGGGATCCAAATATGGATCACTGGTTTGCTGGTACAGCAGTGGGGAGGCTGTGAGCCCAGCCATGGAAGTTGGTGTGAAGGCAAAGCTCCCATCTCTCAAGCAACAGTAGAGAAACCCTATTGGGGGTGAATATGGCCTGACTAGATTTCGATAGCTTTAAAATAGGGTACGGAAACCCAGTGGTGGTCTCACTTTGTTTGTTTGTAGACTAGCAATTTTTCCAAGTGCTCAAAGTCAGATATCTTAATGACCTTTTTTTTCCCCTCCCTTGGAGTTGCTTTGAGGGAAAATAAGGTTCTTAAGGATCATTCAGACAGACCAGCATTTTTCTAATATTTGACATTATATTAACATGGTATCCTATTTGCATTGTAATGTCTCAAGCAGTTTATTTGATCATCCAGCACTTTTCATAAGGCTGCTATGCAAAGCATGGCATCCTTGAAGCATCATATGCATTTGTTCTAATGTAGCAGATTAATTATTTAACAGTGATGGACCCAATAGTAGCCAACTCATGAATACTGAGTGGCAACTCTACAGCAACTAGCCAGTGTGTTCATGATAAGAGAACCCATTTCCATTTTTTTCCTAAACTGTCCAGCTTTTTCCACTATCAAGTTCAGCGTTATTCCCCACACCATTTTTCTATTAACCCCTCCAACCTTAGTCCATCATCTCACAGTCTGTCCTGCCAGCAAAGGAAGCTTGACACAGCTCTCTGCAGCATTGCTTTGAGGGAGCTAGAGGCCCGGTTAGACCAAGCAGCCTCCTATTAGAGGCTGAGCATGTTACCACCCCAGCTCAGGAGAGCCACAGACCAAGCACAAGTTTCATTGAGATTCATAGTTTGTGTTAATCGTGGGCCAGTTCCAGTGGTCCCAAAGAGTATATTTCTAAGCTATTTAAAAAACCCGCTTGAGACTGGTCTAATTCAACACCCATTGAAGTCAATGCAAAAATACATTATCATCATAATCCTTAACTGGTAGTTTTCATACCTTCAGGACTGAGTCACTTCCATCTAAAACTTGCTCACTGAGGTGCTGCTCTTATGAGAAGTTTGTAGCTGCAAAGTCCCAGAGAAGATGTGTATTTTTCGCGCCCCTTCCCCCCGCCCTTTGGAGTGGTATCAAAGAAGCTCTGAGAGTGACTCATCCCAATTTGCATCTCCATCTGACAATGCTGTGTCTGTCAAAAGCAACTGCAGGTCTTTTAAAACAGATCAATTTATTTTTTTCAGATAGTCATTGTGGATTTGACAGCAGTTCATGGAGTGTTGGTTTCACTGTGGCATTGGTGGTCAGTTGCATCACTCCCATGCCCTAATCTTGGGGCAGAGTAGGGGAGAGGGGAAAGTGTTCACGCTCTCCTCTAGGGCAGTTTGTGCATGCTGTTCTCCTGGGTCTGCAAGTAGCAGCATCAGCAGCATAGGGGCAGGAAGGAGTGTGCACAGAAAGGAGGGCAGGTTTAGTGTTCCTCTCAGAACCACCCAGAAGTTCTATTTAAAGGAGAAACTTGATTTTTGTTAGTTAAAAAAAACAAAAAACAAAAAAAACGTAGGTTGATATTGGCCATTTATGTGGAATCTATTCTGGCTGTCTTCCATGTGCTTGAATTTATTGCTTGGGAATTAGGTAATTCTTGTAGCTTCATCTGTGCTGGGTCTCCTCATCAAAATTGGATACTTAAAAATCCTGTAGTGGATACTTAAAAAAACAAAAAAAACCCACAGTGTTTTCAAGAGTTGTCTGAGTAGAACCTGGTCTGTTTTGTCCCTAGACTCCAGAGGCCGTCAGAAGCCATTTTTCAACCAACTCTCTTCTAGCTGCATGCTGGGACCTGAAGTTCTGTGGGCCATTCATACGTAAAACAAAAGTGCTGTGTCTGGCTGAGTTGTAGGCTGCATCTGACCATCTGGGTAAACGGTATTGACCGTATACAAATTGCCACAGTAATGGACTGAAATAAAATAAGGGGCTATGTAAAACACTTGGAGACATGTACAGTATCCTGTCCGTACCCCTTCAAACACTGATTCTCTGCTCTCAAAACTAATATCTTGGAGATAGCTCATGATTTTTAGAATCTGCTTTTCTATAGATATCCCTAATTAGAAGGGAAATTTCAGGTCCTGAATCTTAAATCTCATTGAACTTGTACTTTTTGTTTATCTGCTCCCCTGGTTTCCTCTCCTATTACGGCCTCCTGCAGTCTCAGGGTATATAAATCACTATGATTCATCCAAATAACGAAAAGGACCAATCAGAGGTTAACGTGCCTTTCTCTTATGGTACCTTGATCTTTGCAAAGTTATCTGGCGGAAACTCATCATTGTCTTTTTCTAAGATGTAAACAGTGAAGTTGCAACAAGTTTGTATTGTTAGTTGTGACTTTCTTCATTTGACATTCAAGAATATGGGATAGACACATCAAGTGCACTGATTTTTGTCTTGGGATGGGTCCTTGTACAGACATCAGTGTTTACATGTTTGGTAATATGTACATAAGATGCTGGATCTTCTCCACTTGCCTATGATATGTGTCAATATATATGATGCACAAACTACACAGGATGTTTAAAATATGTGGGGATCACGACTTGTGACTTGGGGTTAGGATGTCTTAAAGTGAACTGTAGTTCTTTTAAAATGTTTTTCCACATAGACTACACTTCATAGACTTAAAACGTCGAGTGCATTGAAAATATCATGACTTCTGTCACTTGCCTGCTTCCATTTTAAATTCAGGACCCAATGTTTCTTTGGCATATGTGGCTATTGTGTGCATGCATGCACAAAAATTTTTTCGGTATAGTTTATAGCCTCAACTATTTTGATACAGTGCAGACTCTTGAACTTGCACGTAAGCAGTTAAGCAAAGGGAGTAGAGGTTTTTCAAATGTTCTGTAGTTCATGTGTTTAACTTGAGGGCTAAATGATTAAAACTGTCCATGCAGTTTGCAAATTAAACAATGGAAAGTTGCAGATTGAATGCAGAAACCAGCTGATTTGTATATGCAGCTCAGTGTCTAGAAAGTTATCCTGTAAACAGCTGTTCTTCTCTGAAAAGTGACTTCAAAAATAAAAAGGCTTTGTGGGGTTGGTTGTTTCTCAGTGACTTCCAATGTGCTGAATTTGAATACAAAAATTACTTTCCTAACTGCCCTGCAAATTTAATATGATCTGAAGTTCAAGCTGGGTTACTTCTCGAGTATCACCAATCCCACTGCCTTCAGTGAGCTTGTAAATGAGTCACTGATTGGAACTTTAGCACAATATTCCTCTGGCTCAGTAGAATTTGATTCAGTCACTTCCTCTTTTCTGTTAGCCCTACAAAGCCAACACAACTGTGTCAATGTACGGTCATTAGTCTCTGGATATAATGTGCACATACCTAAAACGGAGTAACCTAGAGATCTTACTTAGTGTAGTATTTAGCCCTACTTACCTTCATTAGATCCTACTGAGCAGACCTAATCTGATTTGTTTTCTGGTTTGTAATCTTTAATGGTTTAACTCTTTTTTTTTTTTTTTTTTTTTTCTCCATTCTTTCCAGTTCACCTTTAAGAATAAATTCCAAGTTTTTGTCTGGTCTGAAAAAATTCAAATAGTTTGTACTGAAAGTTGTACAAAAATACTGGTGGCCCTTGGGTAGAAAGACCACTCTGTGCTCCGTCGTAAACCTGTTGCTACCTACCTGCATGTGAAATGACAATTCTTGCTTTTTGGTAACCTCTACAGAAGCTGAAATTCCAACATCCAGATTTCATAACACAGTGGTCAGTAAGGTGGGAAGTGATGGCCCACTGCCTGCAATCAGAACAGCAGGGGAACAGCTAACAATATTGTCATTCCACTTCAGAGTTAACACCCCATTGGAGTACTGGGGGGCTACATAACACTTCCAGGCTGATTGCTGGTTCCTTCTGGTTACAGCACAGGGCTTTCTTCACAACTGTAATGGCTAGAATTACTTGATTTATTAAAGGCAGTTTCCTGCAGTAATTAATGGGGGGGAGACAGTGCTGCTGGACTGTATGGTTAAGTGGCAGACACGTATTGCACCATTTGTCCAAGGGGAATTCCACGGGCCTGTTACTTTAGAAGACAAGTAGCTATTTTAATACACTTGAACAATGGAGGCCTAGGGGTTCGGCTGCAGATCTTCATCATCCCTTATCTGACAGTCGATTACACCTGGAGCTTGCCTGTGGAAACGGCTGGTCTTCTATCTTCAGAGATGCCATGTGAAGATAGTGCAGGGAAGCACCTGTTTCTTCTTTGATTGTCATCAGCCTGCAACCCACCCCTTCGTCCCCAGGCTCCTACTGCACTCAAACTTTCCAGGATTTTTCCTGACTTAGGAAACAGCTTCATTTCTGGGGTGCTCAGGGGCAGCACTCTTTCCACTGCTGGCGGGCCATAGTGAAGAGGGCCCTTGTTTGTGGCTTCCCCCATTTGGCTCTACCTATTGATCCCGCATTACCTGTGGGTACAGGGGGTGTAGAATTCCAGTTGAGTCTTGCTGCTTCCCCAGGATTCACAGAACGCAGCAGGCACTGATCCCCTTGCTCCATTTTCCTGCTCACAAAACAGCCTGCACTAGGCTCTGTCCCTCTTGTTCTTCCACAAGCTTTGTCTCCATCATTCAGCCTTTTGTCCCAGTCGCTCTTCTGTGGACTCCAGTGTGTTCCATTGTGGCTTGCTAACTTGGGCAAATCCCCGGGGCATGTGCTTACGTCTTGCTGAAGCTGATGAGACTTAAGCACCTACTTCAAGCCCTTATGTACTTTGCTGGATCAGAACTTCTACAGTTTTGATTCCCTCCTTTCTCTTCCTCTCCCTTCCCCTTCCCCAGCCCTGGATATTTCCCTAAATTGGTCTCCTCTGATCTGGAGGGCTGTGCTCCCCACTCATTCCTGCTCTGTAAACCAATTAATTCCTGCACTGCTGGCTATCTAAACCTGGTTGTTTTTACTTTCCACCTTCTTGTTCTGGGGATCACTGCACATGTACAATCTCCACTGATTCCCATCCTCAGCTCTCCTGACATGCTTTTGGGACCTACCCTGTGAGGCATTGAGGTTACACTTTTCCATTGTGTGCAGAAGAAAACAAGCCGGGGGAGAGGGAGGAGACAGGCTTTGTATACAGAGAACTGGAAAGGTACCTCTAGTTCAAGTAGATGAGGGAGCAGTTTAAATTCATCTTAATGGAATTAGAACAGAGTTCCTGACTTTTGTTTAAATCACTTCCACTGGAGGTTCATGGCTCAGATTCCAAATTCACTGAATGTTGCAATGTACATCAAGGTTATTTTTGATCAATGCAAAATGTGCCTCTTGGATTTCCTTAGGTATAATGTAAAGGTCAGCCTGTTTCACTTTGTGTCTTCAAAGCAAGGAGTTTAGCTGAAGACTGATTTTAATATGCGATTCCTGCTATTCAATGCTAACATCCATAGAGCAATCCTCGCTGGTCTTTCTTGAGCAGCATGCAATGTTCCCTCGCTGTTTGAATGCAAAAAAGGGGCTATCAATAACAAATGGAATCTGCTGGGCTTTCCTTGTGTTAAGGAGATGGTTTAAGTTAAGGTTCCATGTGTTTTTATTAATTTTAAATCCACTGCAGTTACTCTACAGATCCAGCACCGCTTTCTTTCTCTACTCTAATGTGGGATCGCAAAAATATGAATCCAGCAACATGTGATCCCAGCTGGCTTGCTTGCATATATATTTTTTTTTTTTTGTAGGATGAGGTGTTTTCTTGTGTGGAAGAATTCAAACTGGCTGCAAAGATTTGGTGACTGTCCCATGTCAGCTTCCTAAATGCAGTTGAGTGTTTTAGACTTCTCTTCAGAATAGAAGAGGAGAGCCGGTGAAGATGGGCTGTTAACTGTGACTGCTTTAGGTCATGAGTGTGTTGCCTGATCATATGGACAGCATAATGAAGTTTGGTTTGCAAGTTGACTTTCTTGTATCGATCAAGGAACAAAACTCTTAATTCCTGGTTTGGGGAGATTTGTTAGCAGATTTATTTCCAAATCAAATAGAGATGTTAATTTTCAATCTCGCATTAACCGGGTTACTGTGTCCACATGCTAGAAAGATCTTGCTCTTGGAAAAAGCATGTTAGTGTATGTGGCAATGACCAATGCACTTTTTAATACATAGATCTGTATGTTCTCATCTGAGTGTTAACCATTCTGTAGTCTGACAAATGGATCTTTTACTACTGCCCTGTTATATAGAATAATTGTAACTAACTGCAGTTTGTTTTTTCCACTACTTGAAGTTGTGTGATCTGAAATTGGTGAACAAAAGTATTTGTGCATCTTAATATGGATATCTCCTAAATAAAACGTATTTGTATAGTGTTGGTTAGTGGTGTCCTTTACTATTTAACCCTATTATTGTATATAAACCCAGGGGCAACCATGCTTAGCTGTATTAACAACCAGCTAGGAGCCAGAAGTAGTGCTTAACTGCTGTATATAGCCTAGTATAAATGCCTAATAGCTGTTAGTGCCATACTGGGAATCTAACTTCAGACCTACTATCTTGGTCATGCTCCTTTTAAACAGTCAGGAGGACTCATAGATTCATAGACTCTAGGACTGGAAGGGACCTCGAGAGGTCATCGAGTCCAGTCCCCTGCCCTCACGGCAGGACCAAATACTGTCTAGACCATCCCTGATAGACATTTATCTGACCTACTCTTAAATATCTCCAGAGATGGAAATTCCACAACCTCCCTTTAATCATTCTTGTTGCTCTTCTCTGGACCCTCTCCAATTTCTCCACATCTTTCTTGAAATGCGGTGCCCAGAACTGGACACAATACTCCAGTTGAGGCCTAACCAGCGCAGAGTAGAGCGGAAGAATGACTTCTCGTGTCTTGTTTACAACACACCTGTTAATGCATCCCAGAATCACGTTTGCTTTTTTTGCAACAGTATCACACTGTTGACTCATATTTAGCTTGTGGTCCACTATGACCCCTAGATCTCTTTCTGCCATACTCCTTCCTAGACAGTCTCTTCCCATTCTGTATGTGTGAAACTGATTGTTCCTTCCTAAGTGGAGCACTTTGCATTTGTCTTTATTGAACTTCATCCGGTTTACCTCAGACCATTTCTCCAATTTGTCCAGATCATTTTGAATTTTGACCCTGTCCTCCAAAGCAGTTGCAATCCCTCCAGTTTGGTATCGTCGCAAACTTAATAAGCGTACTTTCTATGCCAACATCTAAGTCGTTGATGAAGATATTGAACAGAGCCGGTCCCAAAACAGACCCCTGCGGAACCCCACTTGTTATACCTTTCCAGCAGGATTGGGAGCCATTAATAACTACTCTCTGAGTACGGTTATCCAGCCAGTTATGCACCCACCTTATAGTAGCCCCATCTAAATTGTATTTGCCTAGTTTATCGATAAGGATATCATGCGAGACCGTATCAAATGCCTTACTAAAGTCTAGGTATACCACATCCACCGCTTCTCCCTTATCCACAAGGCTCGTTATCCTATCAAAGAAAGCTATCAGATTGGTTTGACATGATTTGTTCTTTACAAATCCATGCTGGCTATTCCCTATCACCTTACCACCTTCCAAGTGTTTGCAGATGATTTCTTTAATTACTTGCTCCATTATCTTCCCTGGCACAGAAGTTAAACTAACTGGTCTGTAGTTTCCTGGGTTGTTTTTATTTCCCTTTTTATAGATGGGCACTATATTTGCCCTTTTCCAGTCTTCTGGAATCTCTCCCGTCTCCCATGACTTTCCAAAGATAATAGCTAGAGGCTCAGATACCTCCTCTATTAACTCCTTGAGTATTCTAGGATGCATTTCATCAGGCCCTGGTGACTTGCAGGCATCTAACTTTTCTAAGTGATTTTTAACTTGCTCTTTTTTATTTTATCTTCTAAACCTACCCCCTTCCCATAAGCATTCACTATGTTAGACATTCCTTCAGACTTCTCAGTGAAGACCGAAACAAAGAAGTCATTAAGCATCTCTGCCATTTCCAAGTTTCCTGTTACTGTTTCTCCCTCCTCACTGAGCAGTGGCCTACCCTGTCCTTGGTCTTCCTCTTGCTTCTAATGTATTGATAAAAAGTCTTCTTTTCCCTTTATTCCCATAGCTAGTTTGAGCTCATTTTGTGCCTTTGCCTTTCTAATCTTGCCCCTGCATTCCTGTGTTGTTTGCCTATTCATCCTTTGTAATCTGACCTAGTTTCCATTTTTTATATGACTCCTTTTTATTTTGTAGGTCATGCAAGATCTCGTGGTTAAGCCAAGGTGGTCTTTTGCCACATTTTCTATCTTTCCTACCCATCGGAATAGCTTGCTTTTGGGCCCTTAATAGTGTCCCTTTGAAAAACTGCCAACTCTCCTCAGTTGTTTTTCCCCTCAGTCTTGATTCCCATGGGACCTTACCTATCAGCTCTCTGAGCTTACCAAAATCCGCCTTCCTGAAATCCATTGTCTCTATTTTGCTGTACTCCCTTCTACCCTTCCTTAGAATTGCAAACTCTATGATTTCATGATCACTTTCACCCAAGCTTCCTTCTACTTTCAAATTCTCAACGAGTTCCTCCCTATTTGTTAAAATCAAGTCTAGAACAGCTTCCCCCCTAGTAGCTTTTTCAACCTTCTGAAAAAAAAAGTTGTCTGCAATGCAGTCCAGGAACTTATTGGATAGTCTGTGCCCCGTGGGTGTTATTTTCCCAACATATATCTGGATAGTTGAAGTCCCCCATCACCACCAAATCTTGGGCTTTGGATGATTTTGTTAGTTGTTTAAAAAAAGCCTCATCCACCTCTTCCACCTGGTTAGGTGGCCTGTAGTAGACTCCTAGCATGACATCACCCTTGTTTTTTTACCCCTTTTATCCTAACCCAGAGACTCTCAACACTTCCGTCTCCTATGTCCATCTCCACCTCAGTCCAAGTGTGTACATTTTTAATATATAAGGCAACACCTCCTCCCTTTTTCCCCTGTCTATCCTTCCTGAGCAAACTATACCCATCCACACCAACATTCCAATCATGTGTATTATCCCACCAAGTTTCAGTGATGCCAACAATGTCATAGTTGTATTTATTTATTAGCACTTCCAGTTCTTCCTGCTTATTACCCATACTTCTCGCATTTGTATATAGGCATCTAAGATACTGGTTTGATCTTGCCTCCCAGTTTTGCCCTGACCCTCCTTTCTCTCTGCCATTATAGCCCACGCTCCCTCTTGTTTCCGACCCATCTCCCAGGTCTTCATGTTCCCCACTTACCTGTGGGCTTTGCTCACCTGTCCCCGTCGAACCTAGTTTAAAGCCCTCCTCACTAGGTTAGCCAGTCTGTGTGCAAATAGGGTCTTTCCCTCCTCGAAAGGTGAACGCCATCTCTGCCTAGCAGTCATTCCTCGAATACCATCCCGTGGTCGAGGAAGCCAAAGCCCTCCTGGCAACACCATCTTCGCAGCCAGGCATTCGCCTCCATGATGCATGTCTCTGCCCGGGCCCCTACCTTTGACAGGAAGAATCGAAGAGAATACCATCTGCGCTCCAAACTCCTTCACCCGTACTCCCAGAGCCCTGTAGTCACTCTTGATCCGCTCAGCATCACACCTCGCAGTATCATTCATGCCCACATGGATGAGTAGCATAGGGTAGTAGGCAAAAGGCCGGATAATCCTCGACAACATCTCTGTAACATTTTGGATATGAGCCCCCGGCAGGCAGCATATCTCCCGAGATGAAATGTCAGGGCAACAGATGGGCGCCTCCGTTCCCCTCAGCAGAGAGTCTCCGACCACCACTACCCTACGTTTCCTATTTTCAGTGGTGGCAGCAGACCTCCCCCCCTTAGGGGTATGAGTCTTCTCCTCCTTTACTGTAGGGGGTGATTCCTTCTCTCTTCTATCAAGAAGAGCGTAACGGTTGCCTATTACCACGGCGGGAGGGTTTGCAGCAGGGGTGGAGCACTACCCGCTGCCAGAAGCAACCAGCTGCCAGTGTCCACCCTGAGCCATCTCCTCCTCCACCAGTGGTGTGTCAGCAGTCCTGTGACCTAGGACAGCTACCTCAGCTGTCTCCACATGGACACAGTCCAGGAATTGCTCGTGGATATGGATGCTCCTTAACCTAGCCACCTCCTCCTGTAGTGCTCCGACCTGCTGCCTGACAGATTCCACCAGTAGGCACCTTTCAGATTGGATCCCCCCGGCTCGGATATCAGTAAGTGGAAATTGCAAGCTACAGTTTTTGCAAAATCACTCCAGAATCTGGGTAGAAGCATCCATGTTCTGGTGCTCTGTCTGGCTACAGGCGCAGGTGGAGGAGACAGAAGCAGTGCTGGCACAGGTATTGCGAGTCTTCCTAACCATCATAAGCCTCCCTCTGTCAAACTCCCCTGTCTGCTCGGCTCTGCTTTAAAGAGAGGTTTTGGATGTAGTTTGGTTTATGGGTTTTCACGGGATTAACGGGTCATGGATAGGACCAACAAGGGACCCCCGCTCCCTTCCTACTCCCCTTCCAAACTCCCTTGTGAAACTCCCTGTTACCAGCCCCCCTGGTTGCTTGTGCGTGGCTTTATAAAGTCCTGGCCTGAGTGTATGCCCATTGGTTAAGGCTCAGCCAATTACCAGAGGCTTCTAGCTTTCAAACCTTCCTTTGTCACTCAGCCTCCAACTGCCAGCTACAGCACAAGGTCCTTCAAACAACCAAACAAACAGACTGACACAAACAAGCTCAGCACACAGCAAGTAACCCCCAAACACAAACAAACACACACACTGCAGACAGTCACTTACCCTACAGATGCTGTATTTGCTCCTCCTTCACCTGGAGAACTCCCTTGCGAAACTCCCTGTTAGCAGCCCCCTGTTCGCAAAGCAGTGGAAATTACAAGCTACAGTCTTTGCAAAACCACACCAGAATCTGGGTAGAAGCATCCATGCTCTGGTGCTCTGTCTGGCTACAGGCGCAGGTGGAGGAGACAGAAGCAGTGCTGGCACAGGTGTTGCAGGTCTTCCTAACCATCGTAAGCCTCCCTCTGTCAAACTCCTTGCTGGCCTGTCTTGTTCAAGGGGAAATAAATCTGAACTGCTTGTGGCATTTTAATGACTGTATAGTGAAGAACATAATCTCAAGGACACTACAGAGCAGTCCTCTTGTCCCCTCCTCACAGCCAGAATCTATCCCATGCCCTGTGAGGCCCCAGCAGCAGAGTAGTCTGTTTCACGAGGGAATTGTCCTAAAGGCAGTAATACTGTAGGAATACTTTAGACTTCCATGCTGTCTTATCGACGGGTCTCAAAGACATTCATAAACATGAGGTAGTTATGCTCCTGCTGTCCCACCCTCTTGAGGCAGGCATAATCTTAATTTAACCACTGTTTTGGCTTCACTACCTCTAGAGCCCTCGTCAGGGTGATGGTGAGAATGTAAGAGAGGGCCCTTAAGATCTGTGGCAGGTCTGGCACGCCACTCCCAAGCTTGTCTGTGCCACTAGATACTATTCAACGCATGGCTCATTATTTCTGTGCACAGGAGACAGTTTGGATCTACACACCCATGGCACTCGTTTTCTCATTCAGTCTCCTTTCTCACAGTGAAGTGCTTTTGTTTTAACCACTTTACAGGCATGTTTGCCTTCTCTCTCTGTTTCTCTACCTATCCCAAAAGATTTGAGACCACTCCTGGCTGAGGAGGGTGGGATGCTGTTTCTTGCAGAGCACATCAATCCCCACCAACTCTGGGGAAGGAGTTTCCCAGGTGACTTGTGCAGAAGAAATGTCTCATAAGATTTAATATACAGGAACAAAGAAAGCCCTGCACCTTGAAGAAGCTCCTAGCTAGTTCAGAACACAGCTGCTTGCAGACTCAGCAACACGGGTGCCCAGGAATCGCTTTCCCTGAGAGATTGCCCTCTGCATTGGCTCCCCCTTGAACAGACTCCAGTTCAAAATTATGACCTTTACTTGTTTTTTCCTTTTTGTCCAAAGTGCTGTATGGACTAGACCCCAGTTTCCAGAGACCCTCTCTCTGACCATTGCAACTGTGCTGTGCTGGGACAATAAAATGACCAATGGGGGACGCTTGTGAGCACAGATAAAACTCTCTGCAGGAGTTAGGCCTATACTATAGAGATCACTGCCATGACTGCTACCCGCCTGCTTTCCTGCAGTGGTAACACTTCTGTTCCATAAACCCCCATGTCCCTCTGAACTGTTGCTCCCAGGGGAGGCAGAGGGAGAGCATTGTCACTTTCACCTGTGGGAGCTCTGACGATGAAGACCAAGAACCTAGTATATCTGTACTGCGCTTTGAAGGGACAAACCCAGTGCCAGTGCCCACAGTTAGTTTGCTTCCTCCCACTATTGAGTCTTTTGCCTCCCTACTGCTCCTAGGCCAGGTATGGCAGGGCTGCCTCTAAAGTACGAGTGTTGCTTATGTTTTGCATTTTCCAGCCCCAGCTTATTTTTGAGTGTAATGTGGTGTCTTGTCTCTGCCAGTTGGTGGTGCTGTTACACAGCAAAGAATCTTAGTGGAACAGTGCCCAGGGCGCTCGCACATGGAAAAAGTCACTGACCACTCCAAGATGCCAAATGATCAGACACAGTTTAGTTTGCTCTGCTTGGGCCCAGCTCCACATTTCCTGAGCGGTTGTGTGCATTTCCCAGCTGAGCTTGGTGTAACTGTATGGAGCCTGCTTGCTGCATTTTGGGGGCTCCCAGGCAGTGGTCCCCTCCACCCTCTGCTGGGAAGGGGGAGCAGTTACATCTTCAAGTTTTAAATACAGCCCAGAGTAAAATATGGACTGGGAAAAACCTGCCTCAGATAGGGTGACGAGATGTCCCGATCTTATAGGGACAGTCCTGATATTTGAGGCTGTTTCTTATACAGGCTCCTATTACCCCGTCCCGATTTTTCACATTTGCTGTCTGGTCACCCTAGTTCTCAGATAATGGGGCTGCTTCCCCCTGAGGAGAGAGGAGTCTGTTCTCAGCCAGCCTTCCAACTCAGTGACATAGGCACTGACTCTGGGGGTGCTCCACCCTGCTTAGCACCCACCAACAGACCCTCCTGCCCCTGTTCAGCTCTTCTTCTGCCTTCCAGCACCTCCCGCCTGCTCCAATCAGCTCAGTTCAGTGGTGAGCAGAGGCACTGAAGGGGAGGGGGAGCAGCAGGGATAGGGTGTGCTTGGGGGAGGAGGGAGATCTGGGTGGGAAGAAGTGGGGTGGGGGATTGGGAGAAGGGCCTGGGGCAGAGTAGGGGTTGAGCACCCCCAGGGCAAGGAGGAAACCAGTACCTGTGCTCAATACCTCACCCTTGGGAGGGGAGCTGGTCAGACATGACCAATCCCTAAACTTGGGTTGTCTCTGAGTGCCTTCTGCAATTGATAAAGAATTAAATGATAGGAATATGCCAGTCAACATAGTTTTATGGAAAACAGATCTTGTCAAAACTGATTCAATTCTTTAGGAGATTATAGGTTTTCCTGCTAATAGTAATGGCATAGATATTGTACACTTAGACCTTTCTAAGGCATTTGACTTAGTGCAAAATGACATTCTGATTTAAAAATTAGCACTTGACATGTCAATAGATCACACATTAAACAAATTAAGAACTGGTAAGGGACAGATCTCAAACTCTAGTTTTCAATGGGGAATCCTCATTGAATGGGTGTGTTTCTAGTGGGTTCAAGGAGGATTGGTACTAGGCCTAACACTATTCAACATTTTTCATTAGTAAGCTGGAAGTAAATATAAAATCACTGCTGTTAAAATTGGCACACGGCACAAAGGTTGGTGGAGCAGTAAATGATGATGAGGATGGTGAGGTCATACAGAGCGATCTGAAGCAGTTACTAAAGTGGGCCCATTCAAAGCCAAATGCAAAGTCACTGGATCTACACACAAGCAGGGCTGGCGCTTCCATTTAGGCAGCCTAGGCAATCGCCTAGGGCACCAGGATTATTGGGGGGCAGCATTTTGCCAGGGGGGGAGGGGCGGCAGGCGGCTCCGGTGGACCTGCCGCAGTCATGCCTGTGGAGGGTCCCCTGGTCCCGCGGCTCCAGTGGAGCTGCCGCAGGCATTCCTGCAGACGGTCCGCTGCTCCCGCGGCTCTGGTGGACCTCCCACAGGCAGGGCTGCAGCAGCTCCACTGGAGCCGCGGACTAGCGGACCCTCTTCACAGGCACGACTGCGGCAGGTCCACCAGAGCCGTGGGACCAGCGTGCGGGGCAGCGAAATGGCTGTGAGCCTAGGGCACTAAAAACACTAGTGCCGGTCCTGCGCACAAGGACTGCAGGCACTAACTGACAGAAGGAATGGACCATGTATCCTGGAAAGCAGAGAGTCTGGAAAAGCTTTAGCAATCATCATGGAAAAGGAACTGACCATGAGCTGCCAGTACGACAATGTGGCAAAAAGGGCCTATGTGATCCTTGGATGTATTATTTGCATTATCGTAGCACCCACAAGCCCTTGTCAGAGCAGGGTGATATATAGATGGGAGGAGTGAGTAGGAGCAGACAGGTGATTTTACTTCTGTATAAGGCGCTGGTCGGACTGGTGCCCACAGTATTAAAAGGATGTCAAAATGTTGCAGAGGGTGCAAAGAGACATGTGATTTGGGGGTCTGGAGAAAATGCCTTACAGGGAGAGACTTAAAGAGATGCATCTCTTTAGTTTATCAAAAAGAAGACTGAGATGGGACTTGACTGCAGTGTGAAAGTGTCTTTACAGAGAGACAATACTGGCTACTAAAGGGCTCAAAGACAGAACAAGACTGATGTCTGGAAGCTGAAGACAAATTTAGATTGGAGGTAAGACATTTTTAGCAGTGAAAGTGATTAACCATTGGAACAAACTACCAAGGACAGTGGGGGATTCTCTTGTCTCTTGATGTCTTCAGACCGGAACTGGCCACCTTTTTGGAAGATACTTTAGCCAAACACAAGTTATTGGGCTCACCGGAGGGGTGAGTGAGTGAAATGTAATGGCCTGTGATTTACAGGAGGTCAGACTAGATAATCTACTCCTCCCTTCTGGCCTTAAACTCTATTAATCGCCTCTACCCTAGGCGTGTTTGCCAGTACAGCTATATCAGCAAACCTTTTAAGTGTGGACAAGGTCAAGTGTAGACAAGTCTGGGCTCCACCCCAAGATTTTAGCTTTAGCAGTATAGCACATGTTAAAGACATGGCCCAGATCCACAATGCTATTTAGGCTCTCAATTTCTATTGATTGCAATGGGAGTTTGGCCTGGATCCACAAAGGTATTTAGGTGCCTATGTGCCTTATTTGCACCTATGACTTTTAGAACATTTCAGCTAACCTCCCACCTAGTCTAGCCTAAAGGCCTAGTCTAAACTTGAACTGTTTCCAGGGGGAGTTTCAGCCTGAGTTCATGCATCAGTGACCCCATTAATGTGCATGAGGGTATCATCTGTTGGCATAACCCCCTTATACCACTGATGTCCAAACTTTTATTTGTGCCTCCAACTGCACCTAAGTTACCCAAAGCTCTTATAAAGAGCGTGGAATCTGAAGGGCAGTCACATTTTTTTGATCACGCATCATCGTTACAGCATCTGTGGATGGAACTGTGCTATGTTGGCTATGCAGCATTAACAGAAGTGAAATATAGGGAAAAGGTATTATCCCTGAAGCCAGCTGGTCAAAGTGTGATGTACACATCCATTATTTACATTATCGCTTTGCTGACCCTACCTTTGAATCTAGTTCTGAATTATAAAGCACTGTGGAAGATACATGAAGGAACAGTCCTGAGCCAAGGGAGGATAAGCTAGACAATCCAGTAGGTCAGAACACAGGAATTGCCAGAATGGGTCAAAGCACTGGTCCATTTAGTCTGGGATGCTCTCTCCAGTAACACACAGAGTGAAACACATGAATCCCCAGCATGAGCAATAATAGATGTCTTTGCTATCATTTTAAATATCTCTTTTGAAAGGCTTTGCAATGAAGTATTTGCTGTTTCTTCCTTTGTATTTATTACATGTGCAGCTTAACAAAAAACATCAAGCTTTCTGGCTTGGTCTCCTCTTTTTTTCGCTCTCGCTCCCCAGGCTCATAGTCTGACCTCTTGTATGAAAACCTAAGTCAGTCTGTGTATAATTATGGGAATGGGGGCTGCACCCTCAGACTGTAGCATCCTCTAAAACTTCGGTCTTTCTTTGTTGCTGTACGCTGCATGGCAAATAGCCATCTTCGTTAGCATGGGATTGCCAAATGAAGATTAAAGAATGCTAATAATACTCATTAATTGTGCACAGATTAGGGAGCGCAGAGAAGTGTGTCATGGAGCTTGTGAAACTCTTTAGAGCTGTAATTATTTCCCCTCCTCTATAATAACAAAACAAAATATCAGTGGCTGGCTTGAGAAAAGCAACTTTACCTGCTCCCTGTTTTATTTCAATTTAGCTAGCAGAAAGGGCCTTTTAGATAGGGAGCTTTCACTGTCCCTGACTAGTGTGAATGGTCCGGGCACCTGTCCAGCAGAAGGTATGTGAATGCTGCATTAAAAAACTGTGTTCTTAACTTGGATTAAAACAGCAGAGAAGACATGGCAACTGGGCTTTTAACTCCGGGTAGCAGCTCACTTTAAAGACTACAGGACAGCCTGGAGTTGAACTCAAGCTGCTAACCCAAATTACAAAGCAAGCTGCCCGCTCTTTCCTGCGATTGTAGCCGAGTTAGTCAGCATGGGTTAGCTAACCTGAGTTAAGACTGCCCCTTTTTATTTGCAGTAATATAAATCAGGATCAATTCAGATTTATTGAGGTGGTGGAATCTCCTTCCATAGGGCTTGGCTACAATGGAGAGTTGCAGCGCTGGTGGTGGGTTTACAGTGCTGCAACTTACTCACTGTCCACACTTGCAAGGCACATACAGCGCTGCATCTCCCTGGCTGCAGCGCTGGCTGTACTCCTGCTGTGCCTGGGGTATAAGGATTGCAGTGCTGGTGATGCAGCGCTGCTCCGCAAGTGTGGCCACCAAAAGCACTGTAATTGGCCTCCGAGGTGTTCGGAGGTATCCCAGAATGCCTGTTCAGCCACTCTGCTGTTTTGTTGTGAACTCCGGGCTCCCGGAGCTGCTTATCTAAAAACCAAACACAGCTCGTTTGCTGGAGCAGAGGCAGGCAGGGGGATTCCTTTAGAATGTTCACAGTTTTCTTGAGGAGAGAAGCAACTTGGCGGGGGGGGAGGGGGGAGTCTGTTTCAGAGCAGCTGCTGATCTGGTCTGAAGGCTATTTGCGTTTAGTGAATAAGAGAGGGGTGGGGGAAGGGGTCAAAACTTTTAAAATGATTGAAGGTTGGTGCTGTGTATCTTCCAGTCCTTAGAACTTGCAAGGCAGGGAGCTGACACAGTGTCAGCTCCAAAAATCCACTCACTCTCTGTCTCCCCCACGCTCCCTGTCACACTCCACCCCACCTCCCTCTTTTGAAAAGCACGCTGCAGCCACTTGAACGCTGGGATAGCTGCCCACAATGCACCACTCCCAACAGCGCTGCAAATGCTGCCACACTGCAGCGCTGGTAGCTGTCAGTGTGGCCACCCTGCAGCAGCTTTCCCTGCACAGCTGTACGAAGACAGCTGTAACTCCCAGTGCTGTACAGCTGTAAGTGTAGCCATACCCTTAGAGGCTTTTAAGGTCAGGCTTGACAAAGCCCTGGCTGGGATGATTTAGTTGGGAATTAATCCTGCTTTGAGCAGGGGGTTGGACTAGATGACCTCCTGAGGTCCCTTCCAACCCTGATAGTCTATGATTCAGACCTCCAGTGGTTAAAATGTCTTTCTTGTTGCGTGTGACAGAATGATTTTTTTTTCATATTTTGGATTAATACTTTGTGTGCCTCGGTTTCCCCTCTGTGCTGCATGGTTAAATGGGGATGGGGAAGGTTGTTTACTCTTTGCAGAGATCCAGGTGTGACTGATGCCTGGCTGTCTGGGGCCTAGGCCCATGTCCATGAAGAGTCTGAAAAAGACAATGGCCACTTCATTTGGCACTAGCAATTAACAACCATGGATGGCCCGTCCCCTGCAGGAAGCCAGCCAGTTGTGATCAGCTAGAGAACAAAGGGATAAGGAGGATGGCCAGGCAACCATGTTTTTCGGGAACAAGAACAAAGGAATAAGGAGGGGCCCTTTGGGGTTGTTAAGCGTTGGCTGTTCAAGGAGAAGTTTTGGGACTGGGCCTACAGAGGGGTCAGAGAGGGCTCTGGACTAACACAGGTGGACTATGCTATGACTTTGTTCTCTATCTTAACTAAGGAGTTTCTATGCTGTGTTCCAGACACCTAATAAACCCATCGGGTTTTACACCACTGGCTGAGTCATTCCAGTTTAAGTACATTGGGAGTGCATTGTTCCCTTTGGGTATGTAAGTGTCCACTTCAGGTGGACTCACTGAGGGGAGCTCACAGCGTAAAGCAGGGGTGTTGAAGGCACCAAAGTTCAGTCTCAGAAGATGGTGAAGCCAAGGGGCTTACCCAAGTGATAGTGTAACACTGAGGGAGCTGACACACTGAAAGCGTCCTCCCAGGGACTGTTCCAGAGCCATTCAAGAGCATCAGTCCTGTGGATCCATGTCACTAAGCAAGGATGTTATAGGGTGGTGTATCCTCAAATGCTGGCCACGTAAGTGCATATCAGAGGCTCTCTGCTCATCTGGTGAATGTAGGAAAGGAGGATGTGGAGGAAAGTGAGGTGGGACCACAGAAAGGGGCAGAGAATGGCGGGGAGAGATAGCAACCATTCCTAGACCAGTATGGGGTTTTGTCATCAGCTACCCTGTAAGCCTGGGAGTCTCTATACTGTGCAGCTTTGGTTGAGAGCCTGACACCAGCCCAGTTCCTCCTTGCAGAGCGACACCACGAGTACCCTCCCAGTCCCGCATTCTTCCCCCAAACGTCTTTCTTTGCACTACTCAGTCCCACTTACTGAAAACCCCACAAAACCTTATCAAGTCCACTGCTCCTGTCAAGAGACGGCACACCGCAGCTTATCAACTGGGGCTGACAAACCCTCCACTTCAATAGAAGCACTGCATTGCTTTATGGTAAAAGTAAAAAGTTTATGAAGAAAGGGACAGGGGTTGAAGTGACACCAAGCACAAGGAATAAGGATAGAAATGGTTACAAACTAATACAAGTAAAAATACACTTTTAAAACTAAAACTCAACAAACTAGACTTTTGTTCAAAGAGGTTTTTCTCACCATAGTAATTCTTCCAGCCTGGCGGGCTGTTCTTTAACTGGGCCCCAACACATGCTGCTCAAGGTGCTTGGTTTCTTTAACTCCTCAGGTGAAGGACAACTTTAGGAGTTCTCTTCCCCTTGCTTTATAGCTCCAGTAAATCTTTGAAATGTATTCTGAAGTATATTCCACGATAAAGTTCCTTTTCCCTGCTAGGAGTGGATGCCATGCTGGCTTTTCCCTCACTTGTGATTTTTACAATGCAAATGATCTTCCTTCAGTCTCTGCTACAAATGAATAGCCCCCTGTCCTTGGCCACATCTGGCTTGAAGTTGTCGTAGCTTCCTACTCAGATTTGAACCTTAGCGTTCATAAACTGAGAAGCTAGCATGAACCCTCTAAGCTTAATTACCAGCTTAGATCTGATATCGCTGCCACCAGCCAAGGATTCCAGGGCTTGGCTCCCTCTGGTCTCCCAAAACCTTCTCTGGGGGACCCCAAGACTCAGAAGCCCTGAGTCTTACCACAAAGGGAAATAACCCCCCTCCCCTTGTCTTCTCTTTACTTCCTCCCCAGGCTTCCCCTCTGTGGGTTATCCTGGAAGATTACTGTACTTAAACTCCTTGAATTACAAAACAGAGAGGACAATTCACCTTCCCCCGCCCCTCCTTCTTCCCCTGAGGCTGCACAGATTCACCCTCCGTAAATCTAACCCAAAGAGAATTTCCCTTCCCTTCGTTCCTTAGCCTACCCAGAGAAAACTCAAACAGGTCTTAAAAAGAAAGCTTTATATAAAAAGAAAGAAAAACACATAAACATAATCTCTGTATCAGGTTGACAATACAGGGTCAATTTCTTAAAAGAAAAAATGAATAAACAACCTTATTCAAAAAAGAAATACAATTTAAACATTCCAGCAACTACACACATGTAAATACAAAAACAATATAAAAACCTATATTGTCTTATACCTGTACTTACAACTGGGAAACAGAAGATTAGAAGCTTGAAGATAGAAAGATCCCTCTCATAGCCGAGAGACAGACAAAAGACACACACCCAAAAATTCCCTCCCTGAGCTTTGAAAAATCCGGTTTCCTGATTGGTCCTCTGGTCAGGTGTTTGGTTCCCTTTGTTAACCCTTTACAGGTAAAAGAAACATTAACCTTTAGCTATCTGTTTATGACAGAAGTGTCTGGAAAAAAATGTTTATTAATTTCCCCTGATGTGCCTGCTTTAACAACATTTTAGTCACATATTTCCAGGACATCTGTATGAGTCTTTTTGTAGGTTAACTGTATGTACCTGACACAAGACTAGTCAGTGAGTTATTAATTTTCCACTGATACCTTACATGACACCCTGTAGATACAGACTGAGTATGTCAGGGCTGACAAGAGTTGCTGACACAAAATAGTGAATCACCACTGGGCCTCTGAGGCCTTCTGCTCGTGGTGAATGGAGGGAAAGGAGGAGGGGACGGCAAGGGAGGTGGGATCACAGAAAGGGGCAGAAAAAGGAGGGGAGCGATAGCAGACATTGCATTGGCTGAGTGGCCCATGGCTGAGCAAATGTTCTGAAGGTTCTTCAAGCCACAGGAGATGGATTGGCAGGAGCTGCACAGCAAAGTGTGAGAGGAGGAAACTAGAGCTGGGCTGTGGGAAGGGGTGTGCCGGTCCTCAAGGATGAAACGAGGTGACTGAATGGCCGGAAGGAAGGGAGGAGAGGGGTAGAGATTTTCAACCTGTCCTTCCTCACGTTAGAAGTCTCTCCTCTGTGACTGTGACTGCTATTCCAAAGTCAGGCCAACTCCCTCCCTGAATTCTTCAGCTCTGCCCCGCTCCTTGCTGCCAGGTAGGAGCACAGGTAGGAGAATTCTACAACCTGCCTTCAGCTTTCTACATAGTAATCCAAGACCTATGCACTCCATGTGTAGCTGAGTCAGGCCCATCTCTGAGCATGGCTTATGTGTGAGAACTAGAAAAAGGAGACTTATCGTGTATTGCCTTAGGACAGTTTGGCCTAGCAGTAGTCTGCTCTGCTCTAGGCAGTTAAGATGTAAATGCTGAGGCCTCTAGGAGAAGTAGAAGAGAAGGAAGTGGAGGACTGAAGCCCAGAACTTCAGCCTGTTGAGATAAAGGATCATCTGCAATTACTGGATGTGGGGAAACACATGAAACCTAATTTTCAGAACGCACACTATATATGTACATCTGTCAGTTTGGATGAGTCCCCTGCTGGAAGAAAATATCAACCTTAGAACAAGAAATAATCCTCCTGAAATGGAACACTTGGCCCAAACTGCTGCTGTGGCTAGCCCTACAGGAAATGAGCTGTGTTTTTTTGAAACTCTATACTTCTCCCAGCGTTCCACTGTGCCGTCAGACCATAGGCTGTGTAGGGGGGTTGGGTCTCTGTCTCCTAGCACCATTCTCAGCCTGTCAAAGATGGCTGAACTGCTGAACTGGGCTCCTTCGTTAATAGTTTGAGACGGAGAAGTGCTTTCCACCTGCAACTCCCCTTGACTTCAACTGAAGTTGTGGGTGTTCCACCCCACTCAGGATCAGGCCGTAAAGCATTACAACTGACCCTCCTGGAGTGGATGTAACTATTCACTCAATATTATAGGTGGGCAGGAACTTTGATGCATGATTTTCAGGCCTCTTCCCCCCCGCAAACTGTAAAAGTGGGGGGGAAGACTCGTATTTACATATGTCTGCACTCTTATTCCTTCACAGCATGCCTATGCTGAGACCGTCTGTTTCTCTCTGGGAAGGGTCAGCAAACACGATGATATAGTCGGATCCAAATTTCACCTCTACTTTCTATAAATTTCTAGCTATGCTTCATTGTTCTGTACTGTAGTACACACTGTGTGACTATTTCAGGTCCATTCCTGTAACATATCCGGCACATGGATACAGGTAAAACTCAAAGCCCACTACTTTGGTCAAAATGAATAAATCTCTGGTTCTTTTGCCCTGAGGATCCCTATAGTAGCAGACTCCTAAGAGGCTGGGAAAGAATCCCTGTCATGCTAGATGTTCCAAAAGTTGGTTGTAAGCCAGGTGGTATGCAATCCCTTCTCTAGGCACTGAGTATGTGATGAATGCCCTAAAGGGTTCAAAGTCTACGTGGAACTCAACCAGAGCTGCATCTTGTCACCACTATTTGTTACTTCACTGAAATATTGATTTTGGCTCAGAGCTGAGAGATCTTGGAAATGGCACTGTTTACGTCTGACATGAAGGAGCTATGGAGCTGTGTCTCATAGATGCACCACAAGCTGCTCAGCAGCTCTCTAAACAACTTCACAGAGCAGTACACGTTGAGTAATGTGGTGGAGAGAAGTGAGCCTTATGAGACTCCAAAGGGGAGGCATTTAGAAGTGGAGAAAGTTGCTCGCAATGAACCTCCGGATTTAGTCTAAGAGGAAGGAATTGAACTGTTTCAGGACATGCACATTGTGTGCGTGGACAGACACTTTGGTGATCAAAGGTCACTGTGGCAATGTCCAGTAGGATGAATATGGACATACTTTCCGTGTCTTTGCACATTTTACAAAGGTGAAGTATTTTACAGTTGGCCTAATTACAGAAATGTAAAACAATTTATAAAAGAGGCAGTGTAAAAGGTTTCTACCACCTGAAATCAGTTCCCTGCTCTGTCACAAATATCCCTCTGTAACCTTTGGCAAGTCACTTTAACGCTGATTCTTACTTCATCTGAAAAATGAACGTGTACACCTTCCTCCTAGGCCAAAGGGGTATTGTCAGAGCGATGCAGAAGATGGAGTAGTCACCAGATGCTGATGTTTCCTTTTTCTTCTGAAAACTAGTTCTGGCTGGTTTAGAGCCTGACAAGGAAATTATCCATTGCCGTGTTTGCTTTTCTCTATTGATGGAGGATAATGTCTAGTTTTCAAACAAAAGCATTTTCTTAAATATTTTCCTCTCCGCTATTGACCTTGAAAGTTGTCTCTTACCCAAGATAGTGTCAAAATTTACCGATAGTTTGAACTTTGTGATGTAATGTGACTGCATCTGATAGCATGAGGAACACCAAGGAATATCAGGCTCCACAAATATTTCCAAAAGAAAAGTCTTTTAACCTTCAAACAAAGCATGCAATTTAATGCAAATATTCAGAGAAGGTTCCAGTCGTCAATGAGACCCAATCCTAAACATCTTAAACCATGAGAATTCATTTTTGAAGTTACAAGTGTTGGCGCTACCCCCCCACCCAAAACAAAAAAAACAAAAACAAAAACCCAGCTTTCTAATGGAACTGCACTGCACCATTAACTATCTCTCTTTAAATAAAAAAAGCACTTGCAGGACCAAGACTCGAATTTTGGCCGTTCACCACCATAAACACAAGTTTCCACTACTTGTGCTGAAGAAAGAGCTCTATTGCTGTCAGGTATGGAAGAAAATCTTATATTCTTTCTAAGGGCTTGTCTGTCATGACATGCATCCGATGAAGTGGGTATTCACCCACGAAAGCCCATGCTCCAAAATGTCTGTTAGTCTGTAAGGTACCACAGGATTCTTTGCTGCTTTTATGGACACACAATTTGTGTGTTATTTCACAGCGGTGGCCTCCAACCTTTTTATGCACAAGATCACTTTTTGAATTTAAGTGCAACCTAGGATCTACCCCGCCCTACTCACTCCATCTCTCCCCTCCATCAGGCCTAGGGATGCAGGCTCTGGGGCGGGGCTAGGGATGAGGGATTTGGGGTGCAGGAGGGGGCTCCAGTTTGGGGGATACTCAGGGCTGGGGTAGGGGTGTGGGAGGGGATCAGGTCTGGGGATGCAGGCTCTGGGGTGGGGCTAGGGATGAGGGGTTTGGGGTACAGGAAGGGGCTCTGGGTTTTGGGGGGGGGGAGGCTCGAGCATGGTATTGGGCCATGGGTTTCCCTAAGGTGGCTCCCAGTCAGCTGGGGTGCTAAGGCAGACTTCCTGCTTGTCCTGGCACCACGGACTGTGCTGCACCCCAGAAGCGGCCAGCAGCAGGTCCGGCCTGCAGGCACTTCCACCTTCATTGGCCAGTTCCTGACCAATGGGAGTACAGAGCCAGGGCTTGGGGCGGGATTACAGTTGTTTAATGTAAGTAGACAAGGACTTAAAGGGAAACAAAGAACAAATGTCAATTTTGAAGACAGGTGAACTTTTCAAATGACCTATAGCTCAAAAATATTTAATGGATCGTCTCCAAATGGTGAAGAAGCTTCAGAGTAAGTGTGACAATTTTCACATCAAACCAACTTTCTGAACCAGAGTTTGAGAAGGTGCTGATGGAAGTGCCTTCTCCCTTCCAGCCCGTCCCTCTACCCCAGGGTGCTGACCTCCCACCTCCCCTGCCCCAGAACTCCCTCTCTCTCTTTGTCAAGCCTGACCTTAAAAACCTCTAAAGAAGCAGCCTCCCACCCAGGGGGCTGACCCCCCTTCACACAGCCCTTCCCCACCCACCAGGGGCTGCTCCTACAGCCCTTCCCCCGCCCCAGGGCGCTGACCCCCCCACAGCCCTTTCCCCCCCCCAGGGGCTGACCCCCTCCCACAAGCCCGTTCCCCAACCCCAGCGGGGCTTGACTTCCCTACAGCCCTTCCCCCCCAGGGGGCTGACCCCCTCCCAAGCGCCCTTCCCACCCAGGGGCTGACTCCAATACTCCTTTCTCCCACCAGGGGGCTGGACCCCCTCCACATCCCTTCCCCCACCCCAGGGGACTGACCCCCCTCCCACAACAGCCCTTCCCCACCCCGGGGGCTTGACTCCCTACATCCCTTCCCCCACCCCAGGGGGCGACCCCCTCCCACGCCCTTCCCCACCCAGGGCTGACTCCCCTTACATCCTTCTCCCACCGCCAGGGGGCTGACCCCTCCACCATCCCTTCTCCCCCAGGGGCTGCCCCCTCCCACAGCCCTTCCCCACCCCAGGGGCGACCCCCTCCCACAAGCCCTTCCCACCCCAGGGGGTGACTCTACAGCCCTGTCCCCCACCAGGGGGCTGACCCCCCTCCACAGCCCTTCCCCACCCCAGGGGGCTGACCCTCCACAGTCCCTTCCCCGCCCAGGGCGCTGACCCCCCCGCCCTTCCCGCCCCAGCGGCGCTGACCTCCCCGCCCCGGAGTTTCCGCTCCTCGCTCCCTTCCAGCTTCCCCAGCCCGGAGCTGAGCGCCCCCTGCCTTAGGGCCGGTGCCGGTACCATGTTCCGCCTGGAGACCGCGAGCCCCGCCCCTGAGGAGCTAGACCCCTCTTCTGTGACAAGGCCGACTCGGTATTTCCCGCTCGGAAAGCCTTGGTCACGTGCCGAGAGGGCTTTTGTCTCCCTGCGTCACTGTGGAGGAGAGAGGGGTGGACGGGCTGCGCCGCAGTCTGTGGAACGGCGGTGGCGGCTGCGCGCGTCCTTTAGGTCCGTGGCGGGGGGATGTCCGCGCGGCGTGCGCCGCACCGGGGGTGTGTGTGTGTGTGCTGTCACGTGACGTGGTGGGCGCCGCTGCTTGTTTTGTGCAGCACAATTGAGGTAACGAGCGGGTCGTATGGTGTGGCCCCCCCTCAGGAGCCGGCCGTGGGCTGGGGAGACTGGGCCCCCTGGAGACGTACAGGCGGCGGGGGTGCCGCACCGGCCTAGGGAAGACCCGGAGAGATCTCATCCTCAGCCGGGGCAACCGCTCGGCGGGGAGACGAGCCCCCCCGGAGGGGCAGCGCTGACCTATCCGCCCCTCCCGTCCCGCGGGGAACCTCATTCCGCCCGCTCCCCCCCCCCCGGAGAAGGCAGAGCTCCCCATTCTCTGGGAGAGCGGAGGCCCTCCATGCTTTCTTGCTCTTTCCCCGGAGAGCAGAGTCCCCCCCCCCCGAAGAGCAGCAGAGCGCCCCATTCCTGGACGAGAGCGAGGCCTCCCTGATTATCTTCTCTTCCTCCAGAGACCAGCAGAGCCCCCCCCCCCCAGACGAGAGCAGAGCGCCACCAGCACCATTCCTCTGGGGAGGCGGGGCCCCCTCCATGATGATTTCTCTTTCTCCAGAGACCGCAGAAGCCCCCCCCCAGAGAGACGCAGGAGCGCCCCATCCTCTGGGAGCGGGGGCCCCCCTCCATGATTATCTTCTGCTTTTCCCAGGAAGCGAGCCCCCCCCCCCAGAGGAGAGCAGAGCGCCCCTTCTCTGGGAGAGCGGGGCCGCATCCCCCTCACGACTTATCTTTCTCTTTCCTCAGAGACGCCGCGCCTCCCCCTCCCCTCCAGAGGAGCAGAGCGCCCTTTCTGGGGAGAGCGGGCCTTCCTACGTTTTCTCTCTTTCTCAGGACGACGCAGCGCCCCCCCTCCCCCCGAGAGAGCAGAGCGCCCATTCCTTGGGCACGAGAGCGGGGCCCTTCCTACGTTGATTCTTCTCTTTCCTCGCGACAGCAGAGCCCCCCCCCCCCCCCCGAGAGAGCAGAGCGCTCCATCTTCTCTGGGAGAGGCGGGGCCTCCCCGATTATTTCTCTTTTCCCAGAGCCGCAGAGCCCCCACCCCAGAGGGCAGCGCGCCCCATTCCTCTGGGGAGAACGCCCCCTCCGTTATCTTTCTCTTTCCTCAGCGACAGGAGAGACCCCCCCTCCCCAGAGAGAAGCAGCGCCCATCCTCTGGGAGGGGCGGGGGGCCCTCCCATGATTATCTTCTTCTTTCTCCAGAGCAGCAGAGCCCCCCCCCGCCCCCGGGGGAGCAGAGCGCCACATTCCTTGGGGGAGGGGGGCCCCTCCCGAATTGATCTTCTTCTCCTGGAGAGATAGAACGCGCCACATTTCTCTCTGGTGGAGAACGCCCCCCTCGCTATTATTGTTCGTCTCCCCCTAGAGACCAGCAGAGTCCCTCCTCGAGAGAGCGGCGCTCCATTCTCTGGGGGAAACGGCCCCCGCATGATGATCTTTCCTTCCCCCCCCGCCGGGAGGAAGGCAGAAACGCCCCATTCCTCTGTGGCAGCCGGGGACCCTCTACGAGTTATGTCACCCCCCCCGGAGATGGCCAGACGCGCCCCATTCCTCTGCGGCGGGAGATGTGGGGCCCATCATGCATGTATTTGCACCGGCCCCCGGAGAGAGCCGACGCTCCTTCCTTTCGGGTGAGGTGTGGCCCCTCTCACAACCTATCTTTCTCTCCTCTTGGTAGGCAGAACCGCTGTGCGGGAGGCATCACTCCTCTGGCGCGCGAGTGCCCTCCCCCTTCACCACCTCTCTTCTTCCTCCACGCTCTGGCGAGCGCCGACGACCCCATATTCTCTGGGAAGAGAGGGGTGGTGACGGGAGGCCCCCGTCTTCTCTTCCGCCCCCCCCCCCCACCCCCCCCCAGAGAGGATACACTGCAGCCTGGTAGCTGTCATGTGGCACCCTGCAGCAGCTTTCCCTGCACAGCTGTACGAAGACAGCTGTAACTCCCAGTGCTGTACCAGCTGGAAGTGTAACCATACCTTAGAAGGCTTTAGGTCAGGGCTGGACAAAGCCGCTGGATGGGATATTAGTTGGGAATAATCCTGCTATGAGCAGGGGGTTGGACTAGATGACCTCCTGAGCGTCCCTTTCCAACCCTGATAGTCTATGAATTCAGAGACTCCAGTGTTAAAATGTCTTCTTGTTTGCGTGTGACGAGAGATTTGATTTTTTCATATTTTGGATTATACTTTGTGTGCCTCGCGTTTCCCCTCTGTGCTGCATGGTAAATGGGGATGGGAAGGTTGTTTACTCTTTGCAGAGATCCAGGTGTGACTGATTGCCTGGGCTGTCTGGGGCCTAGGGCCCATGTCCATGAAGATCTGAAAAAGCAATGGCACTTCATTTGACTAGCATTAACAACCAATGGATGGCCCGTCCCTGCAGGAAGCCAGCCAGTTGTATCAGCTAGAGAAACAAAGGATAAGAGGATGGCCAGGCCAACCTGTTTTTCGGGAACAAGAACAAAAGGAATAAGGAGGGCCCTCTGGGGTTGTTAAGCCGTTGGCTGTTCAAGGAGAAGTTTTGGACTGGGGCCTACAGAGGGGTCGAGAGGGCTCTGGACTAACACAGGTGGAACTATGCTATGACTTTGTTCTCATCTACTAAGAGTTTCTATATCTGTGTTCCAGACACCTAAAAACCCATCGGGTTTGTACACCACTGGCTTGAGTATTCCAGTTTAAGTACATTGGGAGTGCATTGTTTCCCTTTGGGGATGTAAGTGATCCACTTCAGGTGACTCACTGAGGGAGCTCACAGCGTAAAGCAGGGGTGTTGAAGGCACCAAAGTCAGTCTCAAGAAGATGGTGAAGCCAAGGGGCTTACCAAGTGATTACGTGTAACAACTGAGGGAGCTGACACACTGAAAGCGTCCTCCACACCAGGGACTGTTCACAGACCATTCAGAGCATCAGTCCTGTGGATCCATGTCACTCAAGCAAGGATGTTATAGGGTGGTGTATCCTCAATGCTGGCCCGTAAGTGCATATTCAAGGCTCTCTGGCTCTCTTGGTGAATGAGGAAAGGAGGATGTGGAGGAAAGTGAGTTGGGACCACAGAAAAGGGCAAGAATTGGCGGGGAGAGATAGCAACCATTCTAGACCGTATCGGGGTTTTTGTCATCAGCTACCCTGTAAGCCTGGGAGTCTCTATACTGTGCAGCTTTGGTTGAGAGCTGACACCAGCCCAGTTCCCTTGCCAAGCAGGACAACCACGAGTACCCTCCCAGTCCCGCATTCTCCCCAAACGTCTTTCGTGCACTACTCGTCCCACTTACTGAAAACCCCACAACACCTTATTCAAGTCCACTGCTCCTGTCAAGAGACGGCACACCAGCAGCTTATCAACTGGGGCTGACAAACCTCCACTTCAATAGAAGCACTGCATTGCTTATGGTAAAGTAAAAAGTTTTATGAAGAAAGGGACAGGGGTGAAGTGACACCAAGCACAAGGAATAAGGATAAGAAATGGTTACAAACTATACAAGTTAAAAATTAATCACTTTAAACTAAAATCAACACTAGACTTTTTGTTCAAAGAGGTTTTTCTCACCATAGTATTTCTTCCAGCCTGGCGGGCTGTCTTTTAACTGCCCCAACACATGCATGCTGAAGGTGCCTTGGGTTTCTTTTAACTCACTCAGGTGAGAGGACACTTTAGAGTTTCTTCCCCTCTTTATAGCTCCAGTAATCTTTGAAATGTATTTTCTGAAGGTATATTCCACGATAAAGTTCCTTCCCTGCTGGAGTGGATGCCATGCTGGTTTCCCTCATTGGATTTTACAATGCAAATTGATCTTCTTCAGCTCTGCTACAAATTGAATAGCCCCCTGTCCTTGGCCACATCTGGCTTGAGTTGTCGTAGCTTCCTACTCAGATTTGAACCTTAGCGTTTCATAAACTGAGAAGCTAGCATGAACCCTCTAAGCTTAATACAAGCTTAGATCGTGATTAATCGCTGCCACCAGCCAAGGATTTTTCCCAGGGCCCTTTGGGGGCTCCCTCATGATCTCCAAAACCTCTTGGGGACCCCAAGACTCAGAAGCCCTGAGTCTTACCACAAAGGGAACAACCCCTCCCCTTGTCTTCTTCTTATTACTCCCCAGGCTTCCCCTCCGTGGGTTATCCTGGAAGATTACTGTAACTTAACTCCCTTGAGTTACAAAACAGAGGGACATATACCTTCCCACCCCCCTCACCTTCTTCCCCTGAGGCTGCACGATTTCACCCTCCGTAAATCTAACACAAAGAGAATTTCCCTTTCCTTCGTTTCCTTAGCCTACCCAAGAAAACCAAACAGTCTAAAAGAAGCTTTATATAAAGAAAGAGAAAAACACTAAACATAGTCTCTTACAAGGTTGACCATACAGGGTTTCAATTGCTTAAAGGAAGAAATGAATAAACAACCTTATTCAAAAAGAAATACAATTTAACACATTCCAGCCAACTACACGCATGTAAAACAAAAACAATATAAAAACCTATATTGTTTAATACCTGTACGTACCAATCTGGAAACAGAAATTAGAAGCTTGAAGAAGAAGATCACTCTCATAGTTTTTTTCTGAGAGACAGACAAAAGACCACACCCCAAAATTTCTCCCTGACCTTGAAAATCCAGGGTTTTCCTGATTGGTCCTCTCGGTCAGGGTGTTTGGTTCCCTTTTGTTAACCCTTTACAGTAAAAGAAACATTAACTTAGCTACTGTTTATACAGAAGTGTCTGGAAAAAAATGTTTTATTAATTTCCCTGATGTGCCGCTTTAACAACATTTTAGTCACCAATATTTCCAGGACATCTGTATGAGTCTTTTGTAGGTTAACGTATGTAACCTGACACAAGACTGATCAGTGAGTTATTAATTTTCACTTGATACCCTTACATGACACCCTCCTGTAGATACAGCTGAGTATGTCAGGGCTGACAAAGTTGCTGACACAAAATAGTGAATCACCAACTGGGCCTCTGAGGCCTCTGCTCGTGGTGAATGGAGGGAAAGCGAGGAGGGACGGCAAGGGAGGTGGATCACAGAAGGGGCAGAAAAAGGAGGGAGCGATAGGCAGACATTGCATTGGACTGAGTGGCCCTGGCTGAGCAAATGTTCTGAGTTCTTCAAGCCCAGGAGATGGATTGGCAGAGAGCTGCACAGCAAAGGTGAGGAGGAAACTAGAGCTCTGGCTGTGGAAGGGTGTGCGCGGTTCCTCAAGGATGAAACGCAGGTGACTGAAATGGCCGGAGGAAGGGAGGAGAAGGGGTAGAGATTTTCACCGTGTCCTTCTCACGTTAGAAGTCTTCCTTGTTGACTGTGACTGCTATTCAAGTCAGGCACTTCCTCCTGAATTCTCAAGCTTGCCCGTCCTTTGCTGCCAGGTAGGAGCACAGTAGGAGAATTCTACAACCTGCCTTCAGCTTTCTACATAGTAATCCAGACCTATGCACTCCATGTGTAGCTTGAGTCGGCCATCTCTGAGCATGGCTTATGTGTGAGAACTTAGAAAAGGAGACTTATCGTGTATTGCGCTTTAGGACAGTTTGGCTAAGCAGTTTAGGTCTGCTCTGCTCTAGGCAGTTAAGATGTAAATGCTGAGGCCATCTAGAAGAGTAGAAGAGAGGAAAGTGGAGGACTGAAGCCCCAACGAACTTCAGCCTGTTTGGAGATAAGGTTCTCTGCAATTACTGGATGTGGGGAAACACAATGAACCTAATTTTTCAGAAACGCACACATATATGTACATCTGTCAGTTTGGATGAGGTCCCCTGCTGGAGAAAATATCAACCTTAGAACAAGAAATAATCCTCCTGAAATGGGAACACTGCCCAAACTGCTGCTGTGGCTAGCCCTACAGGAAATGAGCTGTGTTTTTTTGAAACTCTATACTTCTCCCAGCGTTCCACTGTGCCGTAGACCATAGGCTGTGTAGGGGGGTTGGGTCTCTGTCTCCTAGCACCATTCTCAGCCTTGTCAAAGATGGCTTGAACTGCTGAACTGGGCTCCTTTCGTTAATAGTTTGAGACGGGAGAAGTGCTTTCCACCTGCAACTCCCCTTGACTTCACTGAAGTTGTGGGTGTTTCACCCCCTCAGGATCAGTCGTAAACATTACAAACTGACCCTCCTGGAGTGGAATGTAACTATCACTCAATATTATAAGGTGGGCAGGACTTTTGATGCATGATTTTCAGGCCTCTTCCAACGTAAAGGGGAGCTCGATCTTAGCTGCACTCTTATCTTCAGTTACCAGCTGAGCGGGTTTCTGTTGGAACGTCGCACAGATATAATCGTTATATCGTCTTCTAAATTTTGAGCTTCTATTCTGAGCTATTAGTCTCCATAGTCTTGCTACCAACTTGACGTAGCTGAGCGAATTGTTCCTCGTCCACGTAAAGGGTCAAAACACAGTGATAAGTCGGAACCAAATTCATTACTTCGTATAAATCTGGTATCTTTCAGTTTTGTAGTAACACCACTGCATGACTATTCAGAGCCAGCTGTACTTCAGCTCGATTAGGTACAAAGCCACTCTTTGTCAAGAATAAATCTCATTGGTTCTTTGTTGCACTGAGGATCCCTATATGTAGCAGACTCCTAAGAGGCTGGGAAAGAATCCCTGTCATGCTAGTGTTCCAAAGTTGGTTGTAAGCCAGGTGGTATGCAATGCCTTCTTCTAGGCACTAGGGTATGTGATGATGCCTCTAAAGGGTCAAGTCTACGTGGAATCAACCAGCGCTGCATCTTGTCACCACTATTGTTACTTCACTGAAATATTGATTTGGCTCAGAGCTGAGAGATCTTGGAAATGGCCACTGTTTACGTCTGACATGAAGGAAGCTATGGAGCTGTGTCTCATAGATGCACAACAAGCTGCTCAGCAGCTCTCTAAACAACTTCACAGAGAGTACCACGTGAGTAATGTGGTGGAGAGAAGTGAGCCTTATGAGACTCCAAAGGGGCAGGCATTTTAGAAGTGCGAGAAAGTTGCTCGCCAAGGGGGGGGGGGGGGGGGGGGGGGGGGGGGGGGGGGGGGGGGAAAAGGGGGGGGGGGGGGGGGGGGGGGGGGGGGGGGGGGGGGGGGGGGGGGGGGGGGGGGGGGGGGGGGGGGGGGGGGGGGGGGGAAAAAAACCTCCGGATTTAGTCTAAGAGAAGGAATTGAATCTTTTCAGGACATGCCACATTGTGTGCTGCGACAGACACTTTGGTGATCAAAAGGTCACTGTGGCAATGTTCCAGTTAGGATGAATATGTGACATACTTTCTGTGTCTTTGCACATTTTTACAAAGGTGGAAGTATTTACAGTTGCCTAATTACAGAAATTAAAACCAATTTATAAAAGAGGCAGTGTAAAAGGTTTCTACACCTGAAATCATTCCCTCTCTGTCACAAATATCCCATCGGAACCTTTGGCAAGTCACTTTAACGCTGATTCGTTACATTCATTTCTGAAAAAATGACGTGTACACCTTCCTCCTAGGCCAAAGGGGTATTGTCAGAAGCGATGCAGAAGATGGAGTAGTACCAGATGCTTGATGCCTTTTTCTTCTGAAAACTTAGTTCTGGCTGGATTTAGACCTGACAAGGAAATTTCCATTGCAGTGTTGCTTTTTCTCTATTGATGGAGATAATGTCTAGTTTTCAAACAAAAGCATTTCTTAAATTTTCCTCTCCGCTATGACCTGAAAGTTGTTCTCTTACCAAGATAGTGTCAAAATTTACCAGATAGGTTTGACTTTGTGTGTAATGTGACTGCATCTGATACGATGAGGGACACCGGAATATGCAGGCTCCACAAATATTTCCAAAAGAAGTCTTTTAACCTTCAACAAAGCAGCAATTTAAATGCAAATATTCAGAGAAGGTTCCAGTCGTCAATGACCAATCCTAAACATCTTAACCATTGAGATTCATTTTGAAGTTACAAGCTGTTGGGCGCTACCCCCCACCCAAAACAAAAAAAACAAAAACAAAAACACCAGCTTCATGGAACTGCACTGCACCATTAACATCATCTCTTAAATTAAAAAAAGCATCTTGCAGGACCAAGATCGAATTTTGGCCGTTCACCACCATAAACACAAGTTTCCCACACTTGTGCTTGAAGAAAGAGCTCGTCTATGCTGTCTCAGGTATGGAAGAAATGCTTATATCTTTCTAAGGGCTTGTCTGTCATGACATGCATCCCGATGAAGTGGGTATTCACCCACGAAGAGCCCATGCTCCAAAATGTCTTGTTTAGTCTGTAAGGTACCACAGGATTCTTTTTGCTGCTTTTATGGACACACAATTTGTTCAGTGTGTTATTCACAGCGTGCCTCCAAACCTTTTTATGCACAAGATCACTTTTTTGAATTTAAGTGCACCTAGGATTTACCCCGCCCTACTCCCCATCTCTCCCCTCCATTCAGGCCTGGGATGCAGTGCTCTGGGGCGGGCTATGGGGATGAGGATTTGGGTGCATGGAGGGCCTCCAGTTTGGGGATACTCAGGGCTGTGGTAGGGTGTGGGAGGGATCAGGTCTGGGGATGCAAGGCTCTGGGGTGGGGCTAGGGATGAGGGGGGTTTGGGGTACAGGAAGGGGGCTCTGGGTTTTGGGGGGGGGGAGGCTCAGCATGGTATTGGGCCATGGGTTTCCCTAATGGTGGCTCCCAGCAGCGGGTGCTAAGAGCAAGATTCCTGCTTGTCCTGGCACCACGGACCTGTGCCTGCACCCCGAAGCGGCCAGCAGCAGGTCCGGCCTGCAGGCCTTCCACCTTCATTGGCCGAGTCACTGACCAATGGAGTACAGAGCCAGGGCCTGGGGCGGGATTACAGTTGTTTTAATGTAAGTAGACAAGGACTTAAAGGGAAACAAGAACAAACTGTCATTTTGAAGACAGGTGAGAACTTTTTCAATGACTATAGCCTAAAAAATTAATGGATCGTCCTCCACAATGGTGAAGAAGCTTCAGATAAGTGTGGACAATTTTCACATCAAAACTCAAACTTTCCTGAACCAGAGTTTGGAAGTGCTGATGGAAACGTGCTTCTCCCTTCCACCCGTCCCTCTACCCAGCGGTGCTGACCTTCCCCTCCCCTGCCCCAGACACTCACCTCTCCTCTTTTGCAGCCTGACCTTTAAAACGCTCTAAAGAAGAGATTCACCACCTCTCTAGGTAACCCATTCCAGTGCTTCACCACCTTCCTAGTGAAAAAGGTTTTCTAATATCCAACCTAAACCTCCCCTGCTGCAACTTGAGACATTACTCTTGTTCTGTAATCTGGTACCACTGAGAACAGTCTAGATCCATACCTTTTTGGAACCCCCCTTTTAGGTAGTTGAAAGCAGCTTATATCCCCCTCATTCTTCTCTTCTGCAGTACTAATATACCAGTTCCCTCAGCCTCTCCTCATAAGTCATGTGCTCTCAGCCCCCCTAATCATTTTTGCTGCCCTCCGCTGCGGACTCTCTCCAATTTTTCCACATCCCTCTTGTAGTGTGAGGCCAAAACTGGGCACACTACTCCAGATGAGGGCTCACCCAATGTTGAATAGAGGGAATGATCATATCCAATGATTCTATTCAATTTACTCATAAATGATCTGGAGACAGGGGTAAACAGGAGGTGGCAAAGTTTGCAGATGACACTAAACTACTCAAGATAGTTAAGATCAAAGCAGAGATTGTGAAGAACTTCAAAAAGATTTCACAAAACTAAGTGATGGCAACAAAATGGCAAATGAAATTTAATGTGGATAAATGTAAAGTAATCACATTGGAAAAATACCATAACTATACGTACAATATGATGGGGCTAGTTTAGCTAGAACGATCAGAAAAAAAGATCTTGGAGTCATCGTGGATAGTTCTCTGAAGATGTCCACGCAGTGTGCAGAGGCGATCAAAAAGCAAACAGGATGTTAGGAATCATTAAAAAGGGATAGAGAATAGACTGAGAGTATATTATTTCCCTTATATAAATCCACGGTACGCCTCATCTCGAATACTGTGTATTAGATGTGGTCTCCTCACCTCAAGGAAGATTTTCTAGCCACTAGAAAAGTGTTCAAAAGGGCAATAAAAATGATTAGGGGTTTGAGAGGGTCAATATGAGGAAAAGATTAAAAGGCTTAGGTCTCTTCAATTGGAAAGATGAATATGATAGAGGTATATAAAATCACAAGTGATGTTGAAAAAGTGGATAAGGGCTTATTCCCATAATACAAGAACTAGGGGTCACCAAATGAAATTAATAGGCAGCAGTTTTAAACAAAAATAAAAGACTTTCTTCTTCACGCAGCGGCAGTCAACTTGTGGAACTCCTTACCTGAGGAGGTTGTGAGGCTAGGACTATAACAGTGTTTCAAAGAGAACTGGATAAATTCATGGCGGTGAAGTCGAGAAATGGCTGTTAGCCAGGAAGAGTAAAGAATGGTGTCCTAACCTCTTTTCGTCAGAGGATGGAGATGGTAGGCAGGAGAGAGATCACTTGATCACTGCCTGTTAGTTCACTCCCTCTGGGGCACCTGGCATTGGCCACTGTCGGTAGACAGATACTGGGCTAGATGGACCTTTGGTCTGACCCGGTACGGCCATTATGTTCTTATCCCCCAATCTGCTGGCAATGCTCCTACTTATCCAGTGCCAAAATACCATTAGCTTTCTTGGCAACAAGGGCACACTTGTGATTCATATTCAGCTTCTCATCCACTGTAACCCCCCCCCCCCCGAAAGCAGAACCCCCTTGGACAGAGCAGAGCATCGCATTCCTGTGGGGAGAGCACACACCCCCGTTCACCACCTGTCTTCTCCCCCTCCCCCCGGAGAGAGCAGAGTGCCCCATTTCTCTGGGGAGAATGGGGACCACCTGTCTCCTCCCCCTCCCTTTCGCCCCCCCCGAGCAGAGTCTTCCTCGCCACCCATCTCCCCTGCCCCTGGAGAGAGAAAAGGCAGAGCTCCCCTCCTCCCACTCCCCCTGAGAGGCCAGAGCCCCTCCTCCCCACCAATCTCCTCCCCCTCCCCAAGAGACCAGAGCCCCTTGCTGCCGATCTTCACCCCCCCGCCCCCGAGAGAGTACCCTCTCCCAGGAGGGTAGGGACCCTTGTGGTTTGAAGGAGCTTGGGGTCGGGGGAGAGAAGGTCACCAGAACCTCATTCCTTTCCATCTTAATGAGAAGGAAAGGGGCAACGGTCTGGGGGTGGGGAGAGCAGAGTCGATCAAGAAGGTCCCTCCCCCAACTCATGGAGGCCTTTTGTTTTCAGGCCTCACATTCCCTTGTTTCTTCCTTGTACCTGGCAGGGAGCTCTAGTTTCCCCTTTCTTTCTGATGCTCAAGGGGTGATGGGGGAGAAGAGCTGGGGATGTATCTGCTCCTCAGGCTCCCCTATCTCTTCCTACAAACTGGGTTTGGAGGAATCAAGGCTTCCTAGTCTGAGGGACCCCATCCTCCCCTTCCTCATAATCTCTTGCACCCCCCAATTCCCTGTCTCTCTTCTTAGGCTAGTGAGGGCCCTAGTCTCCTTTCTCCCAGATTCTTCTCCTACTGTAGGGTTGGGGGAGGCTGTTATCCCCTTTCACTCAAGGGGGGCAGCATTGCTAGTCGTCTTCTCTACCAGGTCCTAGTTTTACCTCACGGTTGGGAGGTTGGAAGCCTTTGTCAGCCCTGTCCCCACACACCCCTTTCTGGTGGTTCCCCTAAGAACATCAGAGAGGCCATTCTGGGTCAGACCAATGGTCCATCTGTCACAGTATCCTGTCTTCTCACCATGGCTGATGCCAGATGCTTCAGAAGGAGTGAACAGAACACGGCAATTATTGAGTGATCCATCCCCTGTTGTCCAGTCCTGGCATCTGATAGAGACTTAGGGATACCCAGAGTGTGAGGTTGCCTCTCTGACTACCTTGGCTAAAACTGAGGGCTGAGTGTGTCAGGCCTATTCCTCCCCACCCTGGGCCTCTTACTAGGCCTAAATCCTCTAATCCCCACCTTCCCGATGCCTCTTAATGAAGGAGGGGGCTCTGGCTTACTTCCCCTGGGATCCCAAACCCTGTGGTTTTCACTTGGGAAGGGACTCTGTCCTACACTTCTAGAGCTCTCTTCCCCAGTGAGAGGCATAGGAAGGGGGTCCGAGAGTGTAGGCTAGTGCTCTTACATGAAGCGGGGGAGAGAAAAAGCAGAACTGGAGGGCTCTTTCCCCCTGCAAACTGATTTTATTCCTTCCACATCCATTTTCAGTGTGGGAGGGGCATCTGATTTCTTCTTCATACAGACTACTACTGTCTGTCTTCACTGGTTTGAAAGGAGGGTTTTGGTCATCTCTCCCTCTCACCAGATTTCTGGCTGTCCTGTATCATGGCTGTCAAGGAGGGGGGTCTCTGATTGTCCCCCCCCCTTCTCCTGTCTGCCTTGAACTCTTGTCTCTTTTTACTGTGACAAGGACCCCTGCTTTCCTCTGCTGCCCCACTGTTCCCTGCTGCTTCTCTGTGTGTGTATTGATGTGTGATTTTTTGGGAGCAGTCCAGTCCCCTCACTGGAATGCAGGGTTGCCTGGAATGTCTGAAGGTTGCTCATGGTGGGGTCAGGGTTGTGGGCGAGGTCTCTGGTACCTTCAGAGTGAGGGTAGGGTTTGTGCAGAGGGTCTGTGTTTGGTCCCTTTTCTGATTCTAGTGCAGGCTGAAGGGGAGCTGTTGCAGGGAAGAGGAGGGTGAATTATTATTGAGCTGGATATTGTGTGTGGTTTCCATGCTGCTTTTCTTCCACTGCTTTCTGGGTACTCCCCTCTTATTTTGTGAGGGAAGTAGCAAGTCAGATGTGGCTGTGATCATTGAAAGGCTGCCCATAATACCTTCTTCCTCACAGCAACAGTAAGAAGATGAATGATCATCTCTGTATGAACACTCCCCACCCAGTCTTCCCTTGTCCCTGATGTTGCTTGGCTGCTGGGAAACTGGCATCCAGGGCTGTGCTGTCTCCTGGGTTTAGTCACTGATGTTTAGATAACAAATCTTCACTTTCATTGCTATTGTTAATGAAGAAAATTACTGCAGGAAAGTGTAAGCCCCTCTGCTGGGAACTGGGTATAGAAAGGGAACTGCTGTTGTTTCAGATCTGAATGCATTTGGGTCTGAAATCAGCTCAGAACTAAAAATTTGGTACTGAAATGTCTGCAAATGCTGTTTAATATCTGTTATGAATAGACTAGAATGAACTGGGTTTAAAACCTCTGTACTCTAGGTATGCTAACCTCTTGAGTGTGGACACATGTAGCTATCTTGCTTCAGAGGAACAGGAAAATCCCATAAAACAAAAACCAAGGGTTCTGTGTGCATACCCTGGGTGTCCCTGCAGCCCACTGTAAGTGACTGACTCAGGGGGCTAACCCTCCCCTCCCCTTGTCACCAAAGAGCAATCTGTCTCCTAGTCATCTTAATTTGAGTAAATGATGAATGCTTATAATAAAGCAGATGATCAAGGCAATAGCCTCTGGGGTGGTGTTGGCTGGTGAAATGGAGGGGCCCTCCTGGTGTGAGAGCAGCTGTTTTTTTCAAGGAGAGAAATTGGAACTGGATGTGAGTGAAGGAAAGGGAGGAGAGGATGTGCAGGACAGGAGATGCAGCACTTTCCATTGAAATGGAGCCCTTCACAACAAATGGCATCAAATCAGCCTTTGGAAAGATCTTGCTTTTTTAATATCTACCACTTCCTTTTAGCAATTCCCTTGGCCATACCATATTCCCCAGTGGAATCTGGGTTTGGATTCTTACCTGACTGACCCTGTATTTATATGGGAGCCCCAGTCAGGTATGGTGATTTGATTTAACTTTTGTTTAAAGTGTTTATTTTTGAGCTTATGCTATAAAACTTGAGCAACTGAGACTAAATCAGTTTGCAGTGTTGAAGGTGGTTTTTTTGTGCTCCTAAGGTGTTATGTGCAGGTGCTGTAGTAATTAGTGTAAATACATGCTGATAATGTATAATTTGGGGCAGATGAGGATAGTTTGTGTTTATAATGCCCTTGATATTTGCTAACTTTTACAGAAGTGGTTGTGAAAGCTGTGTTCCACTTCATACTAGTTACTGCCTTTTTAGCTTATCAGGACAGAGAATGACCTTTAAAAATGTTATGATTACAGTAAAGAGAAAATTCAGGAAATTCAGAAATGATGGCCAGCTGTTTGTTTACCTCATGATGCTTTTGGCCAGCCTCCTCCGTCTTCTACCCCAACCCTCCTCGTCACATTGCCCTGGGTTAAGGATGAATTTTCAGTATTATTACTTTACACAATTCTTGCTTATTTTTAGAGCTAACAAAATTTTTAATATTACCACATAATCTAAGCCCGTGAAAAACTCTTACACACAAAACCAAGGAGTTTGGTAGTTTATTTAACTTTAAAAATGTCTGAATAATTCTTTTGAAACTTGCTATTTAAAAGCAGGGTGTTTAGGCAGGAGATAGGTCAAGTTTTAGGGTAGGTCTACACTTAAAATGCTGCAGCAGCCTCACTAGTGCTTCGCTTATGGTAGATTTTTTCCTGTTGGTATATATAGTTCAGCTCTGCAAGAGGCAGTAGCTATGTTGATGGGAGAAGCCCTCCGATTGACATAACGCTGAGTACACTGGGGATTAGATTGGTACAACTACATTGCTCAGTAGTTATATATGATGTAAGATTGTAGTGTAGACTTTGTCTAAGACTAGCAGACATTCAAACTGCTATTTTTAGGGAGACTTTATCAGGGGCAGTGGGGAGGGATTGCTCAGTGGTTTGAGCATTGGCCTGCTAAACCCAGGGTTGTGAGTTCAGTCCTTGAAGGGGCTACCTAGGGATCTGGGGCAAAATCAGTACTTGGTTCTGCTAGTGAAGGCAGGGGGCTGGACTCAATGATCTTTGAAGGTCCCTTCCAATTCTAGGAGATTGGTATATCTCCAGTTATTACCTTTATCTGTCTATTGCTCACGCCTTTTTAACAATATTAGTTTTTCAGAACTGTTTTGTAGTAATTGGTGCTCAAGACAGGTGTGTTGAGTATTTATACAAAGACTAGAATGTTAGTAGTCTTACACTTGGGGCAGGACTTTCAGAATGGAATAAACCTGTAAACATACCTTATTTTGTCATGAAACCAATTCTTTATGGTCAGTCTTGTGGCTAAAGCACAAGGCTGGAATTCAGAAGATTTTTGCTTCTGTTCCCAGCTTTGCCACAGACTTTCTCTATGTCTTGGTAGTCACATCACTCCTCTGTGTCTCAGTTTACCCACCTGCAAAAATGGGGTCATGAGAACCAACATAGGATGGCTGTAAAGTTTTAAGTTTGAGGGTGTATTGAAATCATTGGATGGAAGATGACATGAAAATATACACATTTTTATTTCATAGTTTTTCTTAACACATTTTTAAGTTGTATGTGTTTTGTTTTGTTTTTAAAGCTGTTTGTTCCTTCAGAGCCCATCATATCCTACTTGCTCTTCAATAAAGCCCAGATTTAGGGCTTATGATACTTATTTCTGTTTAATTAACCTGAACACATCACTACCTATTCATGGTGGGAAGGATGAGAGGCTGAGATGAAGCCTTTTGTTAAGGCACAAACCTTTAATAATAGCAAAAGAAATGCAGAAAAACCCTGTCCATATTATTCCAGTATGAAAGTCCTCCTCTCCACCCACATTTAATGTCAACAGACTAACATTTAATATCAACAGCTAGCTAGAACTTCCAGGCCTCCTTGAAGGCTCTTCCACTCTACTCCAGGAATATGTTCTCCCAAGTTCTTTATTTTCTGTTACTTCTCAGTACAGTGAAGCATACACACTATCACTAAGATAAGACCCAAGTTATGGTTATGTTGAGTGACATAATCTTATCCGTTCTTAAAGAGCTAGCCTCTTGCAGGAAAAAACCCTGAAATCATTAATTTCCCCCAAAGGTCTAAATAAGAATTGTGGAATTGCTATGAGTGATAAACCTCATGGTTCAATCATTTTTTTTCATCACTTCCCATCTCTTGATGTGTGTGTGTATGCATTTTTGTTCTTAATATTCTGTCTCTACACTGTAAACTCCTCAGGGCAGGGTATTTGAGCTGCTTGCATGTGGTTCCTGTGGGTGGAGTTGTTCCCACCTTGTATGCTCTTTGTCCCACCACTTCAGTTAAGACTGCCAGAAGCACTTGCTGCAGAGTATTTTGAAGGTAGTTTTGACAGTGGGTTCCTTTCTTTTTCAGTTTCTTAAATCAGTCTTCTGGCAGATCAGCTGGAGAGATCGCTAGCCTGGTGAAGTGTAACCACTTGCTTTAAAATCTAGTGGAGCGTTTCCCTTTTTGAGGGAGCTTTGATCTTTTCTGGAACTTAGGGTGAAATTTTTTCAAATTAAGTGACCATTGCAGGGTTTTTGCTTTATCCTACTGAAAACTCAGTTTACTTCAAATTTGCATTAGAAGGGATACATAGCAACATTTATCAGTGCTCTTAAGAGTCAGACTGTGGTTATTTTAAGAAATGCAAAATATTTTTGTTTTATTCGTCTCCATTTTTGAGCCATCCAGGTTATAAACATTTTTATCTAGTTTAATGGCAAAAATCCTTTTCTTACTCTATTAGGCAGCCATATGGTTTAGTTGTAAAATTCAGATTTTACAGCTGAATGTATTCCCAAATATGCTCCATGGCACTGTGTAGAAGGGAATCTATTTGCAATTTTACTGTGAGAAAAATAAGTTTAGTCTAAAACATTTTAGTTGCATTTCTCAAGACTAAAATATTGTTTCTAGAAGTAGTTATTTGAGGGACGAGCTCTAGAGACCAGATTAAGATCCTTCTTTCTGATATATATTTATTTTAGATTCTTTATACTAGATCTAAATACTGTTTGGGCCACAGTGATTATAGTCATGCTTAGTGGAACAAATGATTAACTGGCTGCAAATTTTAAAAACTCTAAAACTGAAATATGGTAAGAACATATTTGAGTGGCTTGATAATTTATCACATTATCCACCTTTTTCTGTATATGGAGAAAATGGCTGACTATTTTCTCTGAAGTTTTATGAACCACATTTTGCTTGATCTTAAATCTTGTACTGTGCATAGCTGTCTGCTTGACCAGTTTCAGCAAAATGTGAATCTTTAATTTATATTGTAGCCAATTTCTGCTGTGTTGCAATGGTGTAATTTCAGAATACATCCATTGAAGTCTTTGTAATTGTGATGGCAGAATGTGGCTTACAGTCCAAGGGCTTCTCTACACTATGGGCATCACAGTTGGAGTGCTGCAGTGTAGGTGCTTCCTCATTGACAGAAGGGGTTTTTTCCATCGATGTAGGTAATCCCCCTCCCTGAATAGTGGTAGCTGAATTGACTGAAGAACTTTTCCATTGGCTTGCTGTCTACACTGGGGGTTAGGTCAGCTTCACTATGGCACTGTGGTATGAATTTTTCACAGCCCTGAGCAGGGTGGACTGATTGAAATTAAGACAATTTAAAGTGGTGATTTAAATTACCAAGTGGAAAGCCTTGATTTAAATCAGCTTTTCCATATGTACTTCAGTTATTTTCTGAAGAAAGGTGCATTCTTATTAGTAGATATAACCATTATAACATGTTGATTCACAACTAAATGGAGCTTTTGCACAAGATTTGGTACATCTTTTTTGCTACTTAGTAGGGTACACTATAACCATATTTATTTAAGCAATTGTTTACGTTAATATTTTCAGATTCTTATTAGTTTTTATTTTTAGTATGTTAGAAAATGGTGACTCATATTGCCTACTTATGTAATTAACTCTGTTCATGATTTGTGACAAGTTGCATTAGAGTGGTAACTGGAATGTAATTAAACATATAACAGCATATACAACTTTTATGAAGCAAAACAATCTTAAATGTTGTGGATACATAAATTTCTCTTATAAAAAAACGTGTTTCACATTTATAGCTAAATGATTTATTAAAGGAACATAGGGATTAACTGTAGTCAGTGAATTAAACTGATTATTTCAGGTCAGCCTGGGAACATTTTCATATCTGCCGAAGTGAAAGTGACTGGAGCTTAAGTTCCTAATCACCTAAGTCCCTAGAAAATGAGATGAGCCTCCTAAATTACTTAAGCTGTCATTCAGACTTTTTAAGGTAGTAGATCTCATCTCCCACACTGCTCGTTTTTATTCATAGACTGGGAGAGACAAGTTTTCCTGCTTTTTCAACTCCCAGTTGATATCTCAACTTTGAATGTATTGGTCCAAAAGAAGAAAATATTCTTTTTGTGCCTGCAGGAGAGGCTACTGCTTTCGAAAGCTGGCTTAGCACTTCAGCAGACTCTGGTTCTGGGTGCTTAGCTAGTAACTTATACCAGTTCAGTGATGTGACTTTTTTTTTTTTAAAACATCAGCAAATATGTACTGCTTGAATGGTCACCTCCAGCATTGACATTCTGGTTGGCATGATTGATGAGTGATTATTAGATACCCATGTCACAGCAGCAGCATCTGCTTCAGCAGTTTGGCAGATTATCTTAGTGCATTGGGTTGAGAATATTGGTAAGAAAATGAGGTGGAGCAAGTGCTTGATCCACCTGCTTTTTTAATGCCAGCAACTTAACTTTGTTGTTGGGTATCTTTTTCTTCAGTGTCTCTTGAAGTTCTTCCCAAATTTCAACAGCCCCAGCAAAATCACAGAAATCTTTCTGCTGTTGGTCCAAGGCTATGGAAATAGGTTTCAGTATATTTTCTACATTTTTCTTTAGTCCAGTGTTGACTACTTTGGCTGTGATCGTTCCATCTATTTTGTCATGATTTTCTCCACAAATTATCAAAATAGGCCAGTCTTAATAAATTGTTCAAAACACTCAACCACTGAATTCCATTGTACGTCTTGGGGAGAATTAGTTTGTATCCTCCTGCTCTCTTTGGTGAAGCTGAAATGAATTGGTGGTTATAGAAGTGTTAGCAATTTCAACTACAGTTTGCTTTATTATTGGAGTCAAGTCATTAGCTGAAAGATACACCAAATGGCCATTGCACCCATGTGTTATAAGTTTCAGGTTCCCTTCATTATCTTCTCATCTTTGCTACATTTGCAGTATTGTCTGTGACAAAGCTATGCACTTGACACTTGAATGTTTGTTCAGAGCTTTTCCTGCCACTTCTTTTAGTATTCTGCTGTATGTGCATTTCCTGATGTATCAGTTATTTTTGTAAAACAGTCCCATTTTCTGTTGTGTCACAAGCATTAGTTACTAGATCATTGTGTACACTGCTCTCGCGATCAGAGACTCAGATTAACTAATTTCCCTTCCAGTGTTTTTTGCATGCCATTCAGTTTCCTTCTCGAACATGGTATCCTGCAACCTTCCAGCAATATCTACTCTGCCAGGTGATGCTTAGCCAGGTCATAATGATTGAACCATGTCAATGAAATGTTTATTCTGAAAAAGGCAAAAAGGAGACTTTGTTACATAAAAGATGAAGAAGCTCTTTGTTATGATACAGGTATGTTTAGTTGCAGCACTGCTGGTGGTACCAGCAGATAATTCTGAAGTTATAGACATTGGAAATGATGGACGTTCTTAACCCTTTATATCTAAGCCAGACTCTGCAACAAAATGGTAAACAAAAGTCTCTCATTCACTGATCGTTAGTTCACTGCCTTAAAAAAAAAAAAAATAGTAAATGAACGATTCTTCCTACTACAATTGTTAGTACCAAGTTATAAGATCATCTGACTCTATTATCTTTAGCAACATACCGAACAGCTTGGGGGAAAACACTTTTTTTAAATGTAAAAATGTATAAATGCCTAATAAAACTTTACTTTTAAACATGAAATTAGTATGTTTGTTATATTGAACAGTTAAAATCATCTTAGAAGTTCAGCAGTCATAGTAAAAATGTAATTGATTAATACTCCCACAATTAGTTATATTTAGAACACAAGTATTTTGAAATTGATACGTAATCCACCCAAAACACGTCTGATAGTAGTCTATCATCATTTATTAGCATAGTAGGACGTGGTAGTCCGTCTATTAAAATGGTGTAAAAATAAGTTTACCAACCAGCTGATCCAGATTGTTCAGACATGCCCACATAATTTTCAAAGTCATTGCCATTTGAGGAGCATTGCCTTTGTCACATTGTTTACTTTTGGCATGTGTTTCTTGTTTACCCAGAGTTACAGGAATTTATTGAAAATATTCTTAAATGTGATGTTATTTTTTACAACTTCCAGCCTTGGAAGTGGTCTCTCCTCTCCTCTTCTCCCCCCAGCCTCTCACCCAGAAAAACAAAAGAACTATAATCTAAGATGTCTGCTTATGTAATCCACATACCTTTTGCACTGCAGTATTTTATTTGTATAGAGATTGAGAGAGGTGGTTGAGAAATTGATGGATTTCTGTTTGTTTGTATTGCTGTCTGTGCACATGTGCAGGGAGACAGAGCAAGACCATTTATTTGAAGTGCCCAGAAACAAGCTCCTGGTAGTGGGCGGGTCTATGTTTTTCCAGGAGCTGAAGAATAAATTTCCATGGTGGGTGGAGTCACACATGCTCATAATTTGAAAACTCAGCCACTCAGATCTCAGGTAGGGAGAAGCTATAAAATAGGCTTATGAAACCACCCAGATGGGCTCAGTGGATGATCCTGATGAGATACATGATGGTGACTCCTGGAGTCAGAGGCCCGGTCCCAGTATGTATGGTGACTTTGTCAGTCTGTTGGTCCACAGGATCAGGCTTTTAATACAGTACATGACACATTGTGCCATATTTACAAAGCTTAACCTCAAAAGAAAGATGTTCCCCCGATTCTTTCTTTATATAGAAAAGCAGCCTTTAACTCACTGTTTTTGATAGAGGTTCATGGATTCAGCATTTTTTTATTTAACTGTTTGAAGATATTGTAAGTTTAGACTTTAACATATTTTGTATTAATTTCAGATTTCATTTTAAATGGGTTTGTTTTTTAAAGAAAACCTTATAATTTAAATGAAATAAAAATCCGATTTCAATAAACAGATTTGATTTAAAAAAAATCTGTTTTTAAAATCCACTCTGGGCTTGAGTGACATAAGCTATGTTGATCGAAATTTTAAGTGTATAGCAGGGATTGGTAGCTTACATTTGAAGGGGGATAGATTTATTTCAGAAATAGATTTGCATTTTGGCTTTAGATTGCACATTCTTCTGTCACTGAATTGGGGTGCAGTTTGGGACTTGCACATGTCAGTGACCTCTGTTGCAAATATTAAGTTTGGGTGCTTAATTACTATGGGGATCAGTGTGATATAAATAAATAGAATTGCATTGGCCTTATACTTCAGTATCATTTGGCCCAGTTGGTGCAGATGAGTATCTTATCCAGTGGTAACTAAATATGGAGGTGGGGGAGGGCTAGCTGGTTGAATCTCAGTCCAGATCAGATTGAGGTAATACTATGAGCATGAGGGAAGCAATTTTGTGGGTGGAGAGATTTGTTTGGATGCTTCAAAGGGAAGACTTTGCCTGTTGCTTGTGACACAGGTTCACAATCTGGGATTTCTGTTACGTTCCCAGCTGCTTCTAGATGTCAAGAAAGCAGCAGTGAACCAAAATGTTTTTTTGTCTTCCCTTGGCTAGAAGGTGAACCTTTTCTGCAGTGATCAGTGCTTGTATCCACTCATGGTTAGATTGCTACAATGCGCTTTATGGAGGCTACATCTGAAGACCAGAATGTGGGGGCTCACTTGCTTCATGGAGCTTCTCACAGGGAGTGCTTTAGACCTGTGCTCAGTCATCTGCACTGTCTGCCATTTTGTGTCAGGAGCATTTCAGTGTGTGGTTTTAGTCTGTAAAGCCCTAAATGGCTTGGGGCTTTGTTCATTAAGTGAGAGACAAACTGTGTGTGGTGCCACCAGAGCTGAGGTGCAGGAGCTTAGTAGTTACCCAAAAGGAGGTTGATAGCAGGGCAAATGGTCTTGCTCTGTCTTTCTGCACATTTTTGGTGAGAGGTAATCTGTTCCAGAACTTATTTCCCCCCTTTAGTTGACTTGAGCCTAAATCTGTTTGCGTTCAGGGTGCACACAGGGCCCTACTGTTCTCTCAGGCTGTTGAAAAGGGTACTGGTTAAGGAGACACTAAGCGGATTTAGGTGTGATTTTGATGGTGGGAGTTACTAATTACTCCTGCTGAGCTGAAAGGGTGAGTGGAATTCATCTTTTATTTCTTTTTAAATGCACATGCATTTAAAAACAAAAGGATGCATTTGTGTTTTAACAAAATCCAAATTTTTGTGGCTGCAGATTGGAGACCTGGTTGGTCATCTCTGCATTGGCAAAACAGAGAGATCCATAATTCAGTGGAAGTGGCTCTTGACAGAGCTCAGTCATTTTACCACTGTCATCTGCACAGTGATAGAAGTGCCTGAACCATGTCTGTGCAACTTATAATCACTACTGTTGCATGCATGGTGAATGATGGCCATCATTGTTCGTGTATGTGCCGCAGTTAAGGCTGGGCAGAGTATTTGGTACCTAATACGCTTGTGTATTTTACAGAATTGTGTAATACTTCAAAAACACTTTTAAAATAAAACTTTGTTTTGAAGCATTTGCTGCTTACATATTGCAGAATTGGGCTAGTGAGTGAAATTCTGAAAGTAGAAACAAACTGTCCCATTTTCTTTGTATTAACTGAAGGCAAAAAAAAATAAGCAGACTGCAGTGTGGTGAAAATTGTATTAGATGGTTAACATTACTTCAGTTCTAATAATTTTGGGTATTAGAAACATAAGGAAGGGAGATCTTAAGAGTCTTACCTTTTATTTTGAAGGACTGAAAGGATGTGTCAGTTTCGCCTTGGAAACTTACCTAAAATGTTTCTGTACTGTGGCTTGTTTCCCTCACTGGTGCTCACAGTGTTCTATAGGATTGTTCATGAGTGCCAGGTCGCTCAGTGAGAGGAGTGCAGAATATCCAGTTTTGATTTTATACTTGTCTCGGTAAACAAACTCCTCCTACCCACCTCCAAGAGAGCAGAATAAAAAATGACAACCATTTTTAAAAATTACATGCAGTTGGCTACAGGAGAAAATGGGATGACATTTTGGGTCTAGAAACCTCAAATGTGTCCCCTCCTTTTTTTTCTTAGTTCATTTTAGCTTGTAAACAAAAAAAGGTGTGTTCAGTGACTAGGCTTACTTTGGAGTCCAGCACAAGTCTGTATTTCCAGTCCCCTACACCCAGAGACCTTGCTGAGAAAGCTGACCATCGCAGCTTCTTTCCCCTCTACGTTACATTTCACATGGGAGAGAGTGATGCAACTGAGGATAAAACCTTTTACATGCTTTTTGCCAGACTGTTCTCTCTAATAACAGCTACATGCTCTAATGGGGTGTGCAGAGTGAGAGGAGGACAAACTGGAGTGGCTATGGCATGTAGACAAAAAAGGAGAGTGGTTGATTTGGCAACTTTCAGGGAAAATAACAAGTTCTCTTTTCTTGACGCATGAAAGATGTTTATTTTTGTAGATTTGCATTTCTGTTGTGTGTATGCAGATTCATGTACTTTGGGGAAGGGAACAAATAAGTTTAATATGGCACCATAGATGTGCCTGGCGCGACAAATTAACAAAGTCGCTGCTTAGAGGAATTTACAGTCTAGGTTAGATATGACATGACACAGGAAGAGATAATGTCAGGCAGGGGGCATGATGGCTGTCTTCTGCTCTCTAGGGTGTTTTTTGTTTTTACTATGCCTAGCACAGTAATAATTGGGGCCTTCTGATTCTACTATGATCATAAATAGTCTAAAGTTATGAGATCATCTTCTGCATTACATGCATTGTGCTGGTGACCTGGTTCTTTTTATAAGTGTATTTTTATTAAGTTTGTGTGGGAGTATGGATCAGTATTGGAAAGTTGCTGTTGTATTATGTAAACTTTAATATAACCAGCAAATTTTGGGCATAAGTTTTTTAGATATAAAATGAACCACAAAAGATTTGGGGGGTCGGAATAATCTCATGGTGGCTTTGTAAGATTCCAAAAGAAGGAAAGAATAGCTAGCTGTTTAAACATGCTATTAATTCTGTAACTTAACAAAATGAAACCATTGCCTCCTCAATTTCCTGAGAAAGCTGAGCTGCAGACTTCATGGTTTCTCTGCCAGACCAAGTGACCTCACATAAATATGGCTCATAAACTGACTTAGCTGAAACTTTAAAAAACAAAACACACAAACCTCTCACCCTTGGTTGTGATGAAGCCTGAGTATGTTCTGCTGAAGACAGAAATGTTTGAATGAAAACAGGACTTCAGAGTAGATTGATTCATCCACAGTTATGTTCATGGTAGCTGTTTAATTTACAGAGGCAGAGACAACAGGAAAGTCTAGAGCTCAGATTTCTCAGCATCTTGAGGCCCAGTCTGGTGAAGGTTACTCACTAGGCTTAACTCATTGAAGCCCGTATGAGTTCAGGGCATGCAGCACTACACAAAATAGGGCCCAGGCCTTAACTGTCTCAAATTTGGTTGAAATACTGGGCTAATTATACTTTAAAAAGGCCACATCTACCTCCCCCTTTTTCTGAATTGTACATGTTTTAAAAAAAAACACCAAAATTTTTATCAAAAACTTCATATTTAGATTTGACCCCAAACTTTGGCCTCAGATTTCATAAAAACAATTTACAATCCAATAATGTTTCCATACCCTTGTTTAAAAACAGGAAAACAGTTGGTTTTGTACAAACATTTCCCTGGCTCATTTGAAACCCGAACATTGAAGCATCGGAAGCTTGCAGTATAAGTATAAACATTGATTTTCATTGTCCGAACTAAGAAATGCAGAAATAGAGCCTTTGTCAAATTGGGTTTTTAAAATATTTCAACTCTTAATAATACTAAAATGGCTTTAGGAACAAAGGCTGCGATTTTCAAAGAAGCCTGTTATGCTGCCAGATCCCATTGAATTTCATGGCACTTGAGTGCCTAACTCCTTAAAGTGTATATCCCATCAAGAGAAATGTTTGTATACAACATATATGATTTGTAAGTTGACACCACTATCCTCTGAACTATTAAATAGCCAATTGCAGTTCATCCCTCCTGTTGTCACTACATTTATGATGGCCTAAATGGGTTCCAGGAAAACATTTTTAAAGAACTTTTTTTGCTTGAGATGTCTCTGGTCTAAAGTTGCAACCTTCTCTGACTTCTCATTAAATTCTGATATTTTGTTTTCACACACCAGGTTTAATTCCAGTCTCCTTTTTTCCTCCTTGTCACCTCACTCCCTGATTTCCAGCCAGTCTCTTTATTTTATTTCATTTTATTCTGTTTTTTTACTTGCCAGTAGTCACCGTGACAGAATTAACGTTTAAGGTTTTTTTTTTTTTGTCATCAGTTCTGACCATGATATATTTATATATGAACTGTCCTTAAGGTGGGAGTTCTTAGCCTCACTGTTTGTTTAAAATGGTGTCCATAATCTTGGAAAAGTCAGAGTAATTTTAAAGGAGATGGGTGTGTCTTGTGTCCTGGAAACAAAATGATATATTGATTAGTGTTGTTTTTTTCTCTCATACCTTTGCAAAAATAATCTCTTTTGACGAAAGCAAGAAATATTATTACTCTTGTAGTGTATATATTTTTAACTGTTCAAATGGACTTCAGTGAGGCCTACGGGAATACTGTAGCTGAAGTCGAAGTATCTTGTTCCGACTTAACTCTCGTCCTCACCGCGTGGGATCGACATCCGTGGCTCCTCCGCCGACTCCGCTACCGCCGCTTGCTCCAGTGGAGTTCCGGATTCAACGGGGAGTGCGTTTGGGGATCAATATATCGCGTCTGGACGTGCCCTAAAAGAGTAGGAGTAAAAGAAATTTTATACTTTTTGCTTTACTCAAATTCATTTTTTTGGGTAAAAGTTTCACATTACAATGATCAGGAGAGCTGATGCTTTACATGCCATCTCTCTTTGCTATTTGATCCTGAAAATGAAATTGCAATGCTATATTTGTAACCTCATGTTCACTTTCATGACCACTGCCTGGTGTCACAAACTCAGAATTATGACTTCATTGCAAGATCAGTCAGGATAACAAAATTGAGCACTTACCTAGTGCCTCTTGCCTGTGGGTCTCAAAACACTATGCAAAGGCAGGTGAGCATTATTCTCATATATTGCAGAAGGGAAAACTGAGTCACATAGAGGGGCTGTTGCCAGGATACTATGGTGACTGGTGTTCTATAAATAGAACACAAACTAGATATGTAACTTGCCCAAGGTCATGCAATGAAAGAGTGGCAGATTTGGCAGTTAACATCTGCCGCCTGCTTTGGAGAAGGAGAAATTACCCAGATTTAAATACCTGGGGTGATAATGAAAGGCATTCACAGAATGATTTGTTGAGAAACATTTTATTTGTGTGTTCTGTTTTTTTTAGTTTCACCTTATTTGTTCTAGTGAAACAGTTCCTTAAGGTAGTCTTTAAAATCCCTGTTCTTTGAAGGAAGTGCTGGCTGTGCTTGGAATACACAAAGGCTGTTATGTTTTCAGTACATCTTAAAAATGGTTAATGTGCAACTATATACTTTACTCACCATAAAGCTGTTCTCTTAATTCATTTACGATGACACCATGACTTCATAGAAAGTACAATAACTTACAGCCCACTGTCACTGTGCCAGTATCTTACAGAAGGCTGTTCAGGAAGTGATGTTGGAAATAAGTGTATCGATATCAACAGCATACCTTTCAGATTAATGCTTTTTCAAGTTTCTGGTTTAAAACTTGGTGCTTCTGCATGATAGTCTGTAGCCAAAGTTTGTCAACTTGTAATGTTTTGTCTAGTTGATCATTCTTCCCTCACATATGCATATATAATATTTTTTTAATTAGGAGAGTTGGGTACAAATTTACCACAGATCATCTACTAGAACAGTCCAAAAGGTTGGGCGTGCATTTAAGATTTGTCCAATGATGTTTCTTAGAAGTGCAAAATTGATGTTTGTAAAGTTTTAATGTTCGTCTGACAGACTGCCTTCAGTTACATGGTTCAGTTTTGAGGTTGAGGGTATTGGTGAAATCTACCTGAGCATAGCTCACCTGCATGCTAAGGGGTGAAATGGTTTAATAAAACGAAAGTAGCTGTTTTATAAACTGTAATGTAAAGACTGCAAGTGGATTGCAATAGCCCAGGGGTAGGCAACCTATGGCATGCGCGCCGAAGGTGGCACGCAAGCTGATTTTCAGTGCCACTCACACTGCCCAGATTCTGGCCACCAGTCCCGGGGGGGGGGCTCTGCATTTTAATTTAATTTTAAATGAAGTTGCTTAAACATTTTAAAAACCTTATTTACTTTACATGCAACAATAGTTCATGCATCTGATGAAGTGGGCTGTAGCCCATGAAAGCTTATGCTCAAATTTGTTAATCTCTAAGGTGCCACAAGTACTCCTGTTCTTTTAACAATAGTTCAGTTATATATTATAGACTTATAGAAAGAGACCTCCTAAAAATGTTAAAATATATTATTGGCATGCAAAACCTTAAATTAGAGTGAATAAATGAAGACTCAGCACAGCACTTCTGAAAGGTTGCCGACTCCTGCTATAGCCTTTTTTAAACAGAAGTCAGAGTCCTCTGATCTTGCAGCAGATGTGCTCCTGTTTAGGTTCTTCTGTTGGTCAAATACGCAGGTGGGTGCTTGCATTTCTTTTTAGTACATACTGGAGGATATATTTGGAAAAATAGTTTTCCTTATTTATGGTATTATGGCTAAATGGTCCTTGTTAAGTAACATACACGCAATATGTTAAATTATTCCCAGATACACAACTTCAGAGTTCTAGTAGAGAATATATTGTGTTTAAAAAGAAAAGCCTGTTTCTGTTCTTGCACCAGTCTTATGTTTGCCCGACCCAGTCTCCTCACCTATAAATTAAAGAGTCCCATCCTCGAAATCAGTTATCAGAATTTTTTTCAGTGACCGTGTAACCTGTGGCTTCTTCTCTGTTGTACATTAAACACATGGAAATATTTGGTTTGCATTAGGAGGGTGTGCAGGATTACATCCTGACACACGGCAGGGCATCCAATACGCTCTGTAAGAAGGGGTTTCCTAATCCATACAGGGAGGATGAAGGGACATAGTGATATCTTCAGCCTATAGTAGGAGGGTGTCCAAAATACAGCAGGGGAGTCTCATACCAGTAAATTGGTGTTTTCTGACTTGTATATAAAGGGTGGGTAGCAAGGAGTTGGTTGACCAGCTTGCAGAGTGTGCTGGTGGGGAGAGGATTGTGTGGGTTGTAGCTCATGTTGGAGACTACCACCGTAGATGGAGAGTGGGCAGTGATACAAGGGCAGAGTTACAGTTATTTTTTGAATATTAATTGTGATTTCTCTGACTTTGAAATTTCTGTTTAAAACAAACTATTTTAGCTAAATAAATAATATATCAGATTTAATTTAATAATTCTGTCTGAGAAATGCTTTAAAGAGACCAAAGGGACATCTTACTCCATAATCTTAATGAAATTGAATTTTGGAGTTGCGGGTGCAGTTTTGGTCAGGAAACTTTTTAGATTGTGTGTGTAACTGATAAATTGAGATGCTTTTAACGGTGCTTGTAACTTGATTATTTTTGTAACATCCCATGGGTGCCACATGAAAATAAAAAACTCTTCTGTTAGGCCTGTATTCCAGTAGTGGTCACAAAACATAGCTGGAACTATATAACTTGTGGGTTTTTTGTTTGAAATTGTTTACCACAATTTCACTGCAGGTTTGATCTCTAAGGTTTCAACAAACCCTACTCAGTGTTTGAGATCTCATGCAAGTTACAAGTTTTGCAACTGATGCTCAACTATCGCAGCACAACCACATGTGAAGCTACTTTGAAGTTGCTTCTTCCATGCTAATCTAGCTGCATATTTAAATTCCACAAATGCAGTATTTTTTTTCTCTGGTGCTCAAGGTGATTACAAACTCAGTTGATAGTGCTTGTACAGTGCAATTTCTGAGAAGCCTCATAAGTAGCTCTCTGAGGCTTACATTTCATGAGCACTCGTGAAAATTACAAGCTCCATTAGCATGGGGAACGTGGATTGTAACTTTCGCCAGGTGGATGACAAAAGTTTAAAACATGGAGCATGGAACTTTAGATCAGGAGCCACTTTAATTCAGCATAATAAAGAAAGGGTTCCCCAAATGCAATAGTCTAGGTGTATTAGATTGCCAGAAAACAAATTTTGAGGAACTTAGTGAATAAGTTGTCGTAAGAGGGACTATTAAATCCCATCAATGTGAAGGAAATGTTGGGAATCTTAAAATATGCTAATTAAGGTAAAATAGTCTACATTCCCTCTGAGAAAGAGGATTGCAAGAACCATAAAGCAGCCAATGTGGAATTTTATCAGAGACTGGCTCAAAGAGCTGAGGGGAGGAGGTTAAAACCTTGTACTGGAACAGGAGTGGCAGCAAAATGCTCAATTCAGTTAGGATTCACAGAGGAAAGATAAAGGCAGGAAAAAAAGCAGAACCAGTATTCAGTGCTAGCCAAAAGGAGGAATAAGAAGGACTTTTACAAACAAACATCAGGAGGAAAAGAAATATTAAAGTAGGTCCATTAATAAATGAGATGGGGATAAAATTTGACTGAGATACTTAAATCCTTATAACATTTTTCTGTAAGAAGAAGGGTAAAACCTTGAATTGGGAAGTAAAGCAGACCCCATAAAATAGATATTGTATTGTTTTTTTCAAAAAAGAGGTGGGGAAATTTGAACATGTCAATCAACTGATCTAGATTATACCTGCTTTTAGTTTGTATGCCACATTGGGCAGGCACCTCACTCTCATAGACCTACTTTGGTGCAGTATGTTGTAGACAGAATCATAGAAATGAGGACTTCTCAAGGTCCCTTCCAGTCATACAAGACCAGCCCTCTGTGCTGTGACAGGACCAAGTAAACCTAGATCATCCCTAACAGATGTTAATCCAGCCTGTTCTTTAAAACCTCTGATGGGGATTCCAGAGCTTCCTGGGGCTCTCTTTATTTATGGGGTTGTAGAAATTAATAATTTATTTTTTTTTGGTTGGCAGCATATCAAGCTTTGGTCTAGTGGAATATGGTGGGGATCAGTGTCTATCCTTATTAATGTTCTAGAGTAATATAAACAACATGTAAATTAAATTTGTAGATGGTACTAAATTTTGAGGAGTTGCAAATGATAGCGAAGACAAACAAGTAGAAAGCTTCAGATGAGAAATGTGGAAAGAAAAGAGTTTCAGCTTAGAAAAAATGCATCTATTACACTTGGGGGAAAGCAATCCAGATTCAACTAAGTGGATTCAGTGAAGTGGGAGAAACCTGGTAAACAAAAATGCCAAGGGAAATCCATTAAGATATGAATTTGCAATACAGGTGTTGACCATCAAATAGTCCAATGCAGTTTTTTTGTAGTGTATGCAGAGGGATCAAATAAAACCTCAGGCAGATATTTCCTCTTAGATTATAACATCTTTGAGCTAGGGACTCTCCTGAGTTTGTCTCGTGCCGTGACAAGCACATTGTTAGTGAGTGACAAGTAGCAATCTGTTATTGTGGAACTGCTGAAGAAGCCCACTGTGCTAGACAGTGTAGGAACACACACAGTCCATGGTATCTGTCCACCTTTGGTGTCACCATCAAAACTCTGAAGATAGAATCTAAAATCTGATTTAGTGAGATTTTAACAGCATACCTACATCATGTGAAGACTCTCTAGATATAGCCTAGCTAGGTTTTCAACAGCGTTTGCTGTGATGATATTCCTGATGGCTGGTAATTTAGCCATTGGGATTTGTGTTGGAAACTAATATGATCTGGTGAGAAGGTTGTAGATCTGTATTAAGGTGGCTTTCTCTGGTTCAAACTATAAACAGCCTCACCTTCATGTGAAAGATAATTCTATACCTTTTACTGATTTCCATTTCTAATGTGAATTGGGCTTAAGCACTCTTTTTGATGCTTTTGGCATGCAAGTGTGCCTTTCTTCCAGTTCAAGAGTGTCAGATATGTCTGAATCCTTGCTTGCCTATTTATAGATACTGTTGCTTGTATCTGTTTCTATTCTAGGAATTCATTTGGAACCTCTTACAGGGGAACGCTATTTAGAAGTGCAGGAGGGAGCAGAAAGGGGGCAGGGAGAACACAAGCACTGAGCATATTCCTGTGATCTGGCAACAGTGTGCATAGTGTTGGCCTCCGTCTGGTGCCCTATTGTTTTCCGTACAGCACCTTGTAAGCAAGAACCTCGGTCAAAGTGAATTCCCAGCACGGGAAATTATCTTCTCTTTGGTGCAGGCCTTGTATATGCTTTTTCTTACAGGGATTTGCAGCATGTCCTTGAGTCTGTTTTCATATGTGAATGGTGGTAAACTTTAAGGACTGCCTTGGAGTTGATAGCTATACCAGACTGAATAGCTGAAATCCACGTTCTCTAGTTTAATAACTGAAGTTATCAGCTCCCCTCTCCCATGGTAATGGAGAATTCTTATTATTCTGTTAATATCTGTTTAAATACGATTAACTGACTTAATCAAAATATTCAGTATTCTTAAAGCTTTTCACAGTTTAGTAGCTAATTTGTTACGTGAATCACCAGTCTTGTTAATAGTTGGTGACGTTTCTTCAATTGAATGTGAATTGCATGCTGTAATATTCCTGCTTTTGAGCTGTACATTTCTGATATTTCTTTAGTTTTTTTTATTGATGTAAATTGTTTAACTCAACCTGTTGAACTGTACCACTTAATTGCTTTAACAATTTTTGTTTTTTGTACCTCTTGGAGGATAGATCCATAGGTGGCTATTAGCCCAGATGGTCAGGGATGCAACCCCATGCTCTGGGTATCCCTAAACCTCTGACTGACAGAAGCTGTGACTGGACAACAGGGTTAGGTCTCTCAATAATTGCCCTGTTCTGTTCATTCCTTCTGAAACATCTGGCTCCGGCCACTGTTGGAAGTCAGGATACTGGGCTAGATGGACCATTGGTCTGACTCAGTATGCCGTTCTTACAGATTTTCCTAAAAGTACCAAAGGTTTATATCACACAGGATTTAAGTGGTACTTATGGACCAAGAAAGTTAATTATGAAAACTTTGTAAACCTCCATGGTAGGTTTGTCTGGTTAACTTTATCTGTAGATTGTCCCTTCTTGCCTTCTTTCAGGTAAAACTAGGTTAACTCCTGGTTTCTTGATGAGTGTACAATTGCTTTTTGGATTGTCAGCATACTGCTGACTTTGGGTCGTGACTGATACTGGAAAATGGTTCACTTTAATTTTTTTAACAGCTTTGTCCAACAACTGGAACTCTTGGCAAAATGCAAGCCTGCAGTGCCCTCATCTGTGCTTTTAGCTAGTGTTCACTGTACTGCAGTAGTCGACCTTGTACTGCTTTGAAATTGTCCTGCTGACATTTTCACTAGAAACATGAAGGAGTAATGGCACCGAGAAAAGCCAGTCATAGCATAGGCAGGATATGGGCAGACTTTCCTATATGGCTCTGGCAGTGCGTCTCTGACTTGACCTAACCTGTCTCTGTCACTTAAATCTTACCAGTGTTACCTGTAATAGTAATAGATGGCGGCATTGATTAAGCAGAGGTCACAAATCTCCATTCACATTTTGAACTAACCAGATGGTTTGTTTTTCTCTGTGTCTGAGAGCTCTGTGCCTCCCCAGTGCATTTCCTTCTGCTCCATGGGGAGCTGCTTCCTTGATCTGCAGTAATCCTGCAGCTGCTGTGTAGTTGGGTGCTCACTTAGTCTGCTGCTTTTCCCTACACTTAACTGGGAGATGAGGAGGTGTGAAGTATTGCACAAGTTAGTGCGGATAGCTTTCAATAACACATTGCTTTGCCCTGTGGGTTTTGGAGGTGATGGGAAAAATCCAGTGGGGAGCGACCAACCCTGCCCCTGCGCCTTCCTAAACAGTGGGTCTGGGTTCTTCACCCCCACCCACGGACGGCCTGCCTTGGAGTTGACTGGTTAGGAGGAGAGCGTACTACAGAGCCAGCTTTCTTTCCTTTTGCTCTTACCCAAGCCAAATTGCCAGGTCTTGGCTCCCAGCATATTAACTTAGCACAAGGCTTCTCAAAATTAATTGCACAATGACCCACTTCTGACAACAAAGATTACTACATGACCCCAAGGAGGAGGTTCCAAAGCCCGAGCCTCACCACAGAGGGCAGGAGGGCCAAAGCCTGAGTTTGACAACCACTGGCTTAGTAGAAGTTGAAACTCAGCGATGGGACCAGAAGAAGCATGAGAGCCAATGTGCTGTCCAAATTCTTGTAAGATGGTTGGAATCTCTAGAAACTTATGCAATAGTTGTGCTAATCAACTAATGACTAGTACTCCTCAGAGCAACTTGCATTTCTCTTGTATGGTCTGATGTTGGTGAAAAACTTGGTCTTTATGATGGAATATGAGGAAACTCAAACAGCTGCCAACACTTCCCTGTCTCAAGGAAAGAACTGAATTTCATAAAAACATAAGAATGGCAATATTGGGTCAGATCAGTGGTCCATCTAGCCCAATATCCTGTCTTCTGACAGCCAAATGCTTCAGAGGGAATTAACAGAACAGGGCAGTTATTGAGTGGTCCAGTCCCAGCTCCTGGCAGTCGGAGGTTTAGGGACACCCAGGCTATAGGGTTGCATCCCTGACCATCATTGCTAATAACCTTTGATGTACCTGTCTTCCATGAACTTATTCTGTTTTTGAACCTAGTTATACCTTTGACCTTCATAACTTCCCCTGGCAATGGGTTCCATAGGTTGATTGTGTGTTGTGACAAGAAGTACTTCCTTAGGTTTGTTTTAAACTTACTCTATACTAATTTCATTGGGGACCCCTGGCTCTTGTGCTATGTGAAGGGGTAAATAAAATTCTAATTCACTTTGTCCATACCATTCATGATATTGTTGTCCTCTATCATATCCCCCCTCAGTCATCTCTTTTCTAAGATAAGTCAGTCTTTAATCTTTCCTCTTATGAAAGCTGTTCCAGCCCCCTAATCATTTTTGTTGCCATTCTCTGTACTTTTTCCAATTCTAATATTTTTTTGAGATGGAGTGACCAGAACTGCATGCAGTATTCCAGGTGTAGATGTCCCATGGATTTATATAGTGAAATTAAGATATTTTCTGTTTTAACCCTTGCCTAACATTTTGTTACCATTTTTGTCTGCTGCCGCTGGTTGAGTAGATGTTTTCAGAGTACTATCCATGATGACCCCAAGATCTTTCTTGATCAGTAATAGCTAATTTAGACCCTATTATATTGTATGTATAGCTGGGATTATATTTTCAGTGTGCATTATTTTGCATATATCAGCACTGAATTTCCTCTTTCATTTTGTTGTCCAGTCAGCCAGTTTTGTTAGATACCTTTTGTGAGTTAACGTTTTGCAGTCTGCTTTGGACTTAATTATCTTGAGTAATTTTGTATCATCTGCAGACTTTGCCACCTTGCTGTTTATCCCTTTTCTAAGATAATTTATGAATATGTGGAACTGCACGTTTCCCGGTACAGATCCTTGGGGGACCCTGCTATTTACCCCTTTCCACTGTGAAAACTGATAATTTATTCCTGACTTCTTGTTTCCTATCTTTTAACCTGTTACTGGTCTGTGAGAGGACCTTCCTTCTTATCCCATGACTGCTTGATTTACTTCAGAGCCTTTGGTAAGGGACCTTGTCAAAGGGTTTCTGAAAGTCTAGGTATACTGTATCCACTGGATCACCCTTGTTCAGATGTTTTTTTTAATTCCCTCCAAGAATTGTAATAGATTGGTGGGGCATGATTTCTCTTTAGAAAAGCCATGTTTACTCTTCCCAAATGTATTGTGTTCTTTACTATAGTTTCAACTTGTTTGCATGGTATTGAAGTTAGGTTTACGGTTGCCTGGATTGCCTCTAGAGTTGTTTTTAAATTGGCATTGCATTAGTTATCCTCCATTCATCTGATACAGAAGCTGATTTAAGTGGTAGGTTTCATACCATAGTTAGTAGTTCTGCAGTTTCATATTTGAGTTCCTTCAGAACTCTTGGGTGAATACGATCTGATTCTGTTGATTTATTACTGTTTAATTTATCAATTTGTTTGAAAACCACCTCTGTTGATACTTCAGTCTGGAACAGTTCCTCAGATTTGTCACTTGAAAGGAATGGCTAAGGTGTGGGGATCTCTCTCCTATCCTAGAAAAGCAGCAAAGAATCCTGTGGCACCTTATAGACTAACAGACGTTTTGGAGCATGAGCTTTCGTGGGTGAATACCCACTTCGTCGGATGCACGTAGTGGAAATTTCCAGGGGCAGGTATATATATGTGCAAGCAAGAAGCAGGCTAGAGATAACAGTTAGTTCACTCAGAGAGGATGAGGCCCTGTTTCTAGCGTTGAGGTGTGAAAACAAGAGAGGAGAACTGGTTTTGTAGTTGGCAAGCCATCACAAGTCTTTGTTTAAATCCTGGCTGATGGGTGTCAAATTTGCAGATGAACTGAAGCTCAGCATTTCTCTTTGAAGTCTGGTCCTGAGTTTTTTGCTGCAGGTGGCCACCTTAAGATCTGCTATGGTGTGGCCAGGGAGGTTGAAGTGTTCTTCCTACAGGTTTTGTATTTGCCATTCCTAATATCTGATTTTGTGTCCATTATCCTTTTCCGTGAGACTGTTCCGTTTGGCCGATGTACATAGCAGAGGGCATTGCTGGCATATGATGGGCGTATATACATTGTGGACGGCAGTGCGTGATGAACGTCTGGTGATGGTGTGGTGATCTGTTTAGGTTCTGTAATGGTGTCTTGGGTGGTAGTAATTGTGGGAGAGTTGACCATCGGAGTCGTGTCTGGATTGAGTGTCTGAGTTAGAGTTAACTATGGTTTGCCAGTGTTGCAGTTACTGGCGTGAGAGTATGCTTCAGGTTGGGAGAGTTGTTCTGTGGGTGGGACTGGTCCTGCACCCAAGGCCTGTTGAAAGTGTGTGGATCGTTGTACAGTATGGGTTTGTAGATCCTGCATGACGTTATATGGAGGGTTTCGCTGGGGCTGTATTGTAATGGGCATATGGAGTCCTGTTGGTTCTTTCTTGGGTGTTGTTTGCAGTAGGAGGCTATCTGGGTAACCATCTGGCTCTGTTGATCTGTTTCTTTGTGCGGATATTGGTAGTTTTGAGAATGCTCTGTCAGGTGGGATTTTGTGGGTGTTGGTCTCTGTCTTGAGGGGTCTAGAGCAGGATGCGTCGTTGTGTACCTCAATGCTTGGCTGTAGACGTGATGGTGTGGTGTGCCAGGAGGAAGCTAGAGCGTTCGTGGAAGGTAGTTGACAGAGTCGGGTAGGTTTTGTATAGGGTGTGTGTTCAAGTGCATCATTACTTTTGCAACCGGTGATGTCTAGGATGGGACCTCCCGTGCTAGATTGGTCGAGCTAGGTTGATGGTTGGGTGGAGCTTGTTGAATCGTGTTGGAATTTTCCCACTCACTGTTAGAAAGGCCTCGTCTCCCTAATTGAACTAACCTCATTATCTCTAGCTTGCTTCTTGCTTGCATATATATACACCTGCCCCTGGAAATTTCCACTACATGCATCCGACGAAGTGGGTATTCACCTACGAAAGCTCATGCTCCGAAACGTCTGTTAGTCTATAAGGTGCCACAGGATTCTTTGCTGCTTTTACAGATCCAGACTAACACGGCTACCCCTCTGATACTTGTCTCCTATCCTATGTAGCAGTGACCGATGCAAAGAATTAATTTAGCTTCTCTGCAATGGCCTTATCTTCCTTGAGTGCTTCCTTAGCACCTGGATTGTCCAGTGGCTCCACTGGTTGTTTGGCAGGCTTCCTGCTTCTGATGTACTTAAAAACATTTGGAGTTAGTTTTTGTTTTTTTGCTAGTTGCTCTTCAGATTCTCTCTTGGCTGGCCTAATTATGCTTTTACACTTGACTTGCCAGAGTTTATGGTCCTTTCTGTTTTCCTCAGTAGGATCTGATCTTTTACTCTGACTGCCTCTTCTTACTTTGTCTAGCCATGATGGAATATTTTTGGTCCTCTTACTATGTTTTTTTAATTTGAGGTGTCTCTGTCTCTCTCTCTCTCTCTCTAGTTTGAGCCTCTATTATGATGCGTTATAAAAATTTCTATACAGATTAAAATAGTGTGCTTGGAAAGACAGATAATTCCAATGCTGACAGGTTTTACTGTCCTTCCTTCTTTGGTTAGAAGCACTTCAAAGCCTGCTGTAAACAGAGGTGTGTTTTATAACTACAAATTACTGAACGTAACATAGGCATTTAGAATTTAAAGAATATTTCTCAATGAGTGTAATACATGACTCTGTTTTTCTCACTATAGATCAGGAACAGAATATATTCTAAATGAGCAACAGATACTAAGAGACACATAGAATCTCTCTCTTGCGGCTGATCGAGACCTCCCTAGTCCTGATGGACAGAATTTTCCCTTGAGGATTTTCAGTTTTTAAAAAATGTGTGCTGCTGCTGCTGAGTTATTTAATAGTTGTTATGGTAGTGTCTCAAGGCTCCAGCTGGGATCAAGACCCGCCTGGGTTGAGAGGATGCACTAAGGAAGATTGGACATTGAGAGTGACAGTGCAGAGGGTTTCAAAAGAGTAGCATGCAGTTGCTAATTCAGTAGACACTATTCACAAACAATACACGTACAGTAACTCCTCACTTAACGTTGTAGTTATGCTCCTGAAAAATGTGGGCATTCTTGTATTCATGGTAGTATCTAGGAATCCCAATCAAGAATCAGGGCCCAATTGTACTAGATTCTGTACAGTCAACAGCATTAAATATGAACTTAAGACTTGTAAATGCCCCTGCTCTTCTCCACTTTGAGGTTTAGCCAGCCACTGTATTTGAAGACTTTTACAAATTCATTCTTTAGCTTTTGTTACAGTGGGAAGGCTTTTGTGAGCTATTACTGAAGTTGAGTTTTGCACCACATTCTGAAAGTGCTCAGGGCTGGTCTCCTTTAGTTCTCCTCTAGTGAGGAGTTTCTTAGCACTTGAGAAGCTGAACAGTATTCAAAGTGAGGGGTTTTTAGGTAGTAGATGGGTTTCTATTAGAGGGAATTAGTATCTCCCAGATGAAGGTGATCTTAACTTACATTGGGCTTGGGATGATTTCTGAAACTGATCCCAAGTAGCACAGTTTTTTACGGTTATAAGGGGAAGTGTGACTGCTGCTTTATAGTAGTGTCTGAAAATCCAGTCTGTTGTTACTGGAGCACTTTCCCCCTTCTCCAGCACTTGTGCCGTAAAGGTCTGTAGCTTAACATGAATCCATTTATTCAAAAAACAGCTGTTCCAGGTGCATATTGGAGCAGCAGTGTATCTGGAATACTTTTGTCTTTGTAAGGTCAAATATGAACTGCAATCAAGGGATTTTCACACTGGGCCAGACATCAGGATGGACTGTACTGACACAAATCCATTTGTCAGCTTTTTGTAACTTTCCTGAATAGATCTTTAACCAGACATTCTATCCCTCCCAGCCCATCTTCTCCTTGCTTGATCTTGTAGTCAAGATGTGATGCTTGAATTTGTGACATACTGGTCATTTCCATGGCAACAGACTGTCAAAAGGATTTGACTAACCTGCACGATCAAGCTGAAGGAGAAGCCAGTCTGTGAGGGAGAGAGGCTCTTGTTAAACCACATCTTAAATAATTAGCACTATCCACTTAATAGTGAAAATTCTTAGCACCATACCAACCTCTGATTTAGAAAGCAGCAGGTGTCTGTTGCCATCCTGATATTTCTTAGTATACCACTATAAAGGATGATTGTGGGAGTTGGTGAAATTCAAGTGACAAAGTGATATAGCAGGGGCACTATCTATGCTGAGTTATGGAGTAGTGTGGGCATCTATGTAGAGCATGGCCCTAACCCTGTTGTTGCTAGAAAGGTGCTGTTTCCCCTTGGCTGGTACACACAGGATGCAGTGGTGCAATAAAACCATTTAAAGCTTGGTTTCTTAGGACTTGTCTACATGGTGAGTTAGTGCGCAACAAGCCAGGGTATGTGAATCTACAGCATGCCGGTTTGCCATGTGCTAACACATTGTGTGTACACTGTTACAGCACTGTAAAAGTCCTGGCAGAACACTAAGCTGCACTCTGGCACTTTCACTGTGCGGTAGGTTCACATCCTGGCTTGTTCTTTCAAAAGTTTACAGCTGAACCTTGACTTAACACAGCTTTGAAACTTAACTATGCCGAAGAAAAGTACTGCTTTCCCTTAATTTTTTTTTTTAGTAGTTTTACCTTTAACACAGTAATGTACTGTATTTGCTTTTATTTTTTTGGGTCTGTGCTGCTGCCTGATTTCATGCTTTGAGTTCCAAATGAGTCGTGTGGTTGACTGGTCAGTTCATAACTCTGAGGTTCAACTGTAATAGTTTTTATTTGTAAGGTTCCATCTCCACAGGGCTTTCAACTGTGATTTTTTAAGAAACATGCTTAAATTTTAGTCTCTGGAGGGCAGTAATACATTATTCTAATCCAGATTACTGGGGTCAATGCAGGAGTAACAGTGTAGGGTTTAGTGGCCTGTGAATGTGCGGGAGGTCAGATTAGATGATTTGACAGTTACTTCTGGCCTTAAACCCCGTGGGTACATCTACATAGCCAAACAAAAAAAATCAAACCCTGCTGCAGCAAGTCTCAGAGCCTGGGTCAGCTGACCCAGGCTTGTGCAATAAGGCTAAAAATAGCCATCTAGACCTTAGGGTATGGGCTGGAGCCTGGCCTCTGAGATCTTCCCCCCTTGCCAGGACTTAGAGCCTGGGCTCCAGTCTGCACCCTAATATCTACACTGCTGTTTTTAGCTCCATATCGCGAGCCCAAGTCAGGTGACCCAGGCTCTGAGACTTGCTGCACATTTTTTCTTTGTTGTGTTGTGCTGTGTAGATGTACCCTATGACTCTTAATAGGGTTGCCAACCCTCCTAGATTGCCATGAGTCTGTTGGAATCACAACTGATCTCTCGGTGGCTACTGAAACCAATCCAGGAGATTTTAATAGGCTGCTAAAAGTCTGGTCAGCGGGGCTAAGGCAGGCATCCAACCTGCCCAGGCTCCACATGACTCCCAGAAGCAATTGGCATGTCCCTCTGGCTCCTAGGCACAGGGACAGCCAGGGGGTCTCTGCACGCTGGCCCTATCCTGAGTGCCAACTCCAGAGCACCCCAACTTCCTGCCTCAGCTTGGTAAAAGTGAGTGAGGGTGGGGGACAGCGAGGGACCAAGGGAGGAGGGGATGGAGTGAGAGGGGGTGGAGCCTCAGGGAAAGGGTGTTTAGGTTTGTGCAATTAGACAGTTGGGAACCCTAGACTCAGCATGATTGCTCTTGCTTGCAGTTGAACCAGGTTATAACAGTGGCTTGTTGGTTACCATGGATGGGGTCAAGCTGAGTTAGAACTGGGGTAAAAAATAGTGTGTTAATATAGGTGTCTAATCTGGGCTAACACTTCAAAACAACCTCTGTTATAACACAACCAGTATTTGTGTTTGTGCATGCTTGCAGGCCAAACCATGCGGTACAGATTGATTTCCCAATAGAATTAAAACCATGCTCTGTGTGTGTGTGTGTGTGTGTATGTGTAAGAGTTGTTTCACACTGGAAGAGTAAACATGGTTGTGAAAGGTGGTTGTGGCACACCTGTGTAATAAAATGGCTTATTTTGATCTGTGTGGGTAGGCAAAAAAGGTTATAACTCTATTTTAAGGAACTCTGTGTTAGCCTAGGTATATGAAGGTTAAAACCTGGTTCTTTAACATGGTTAAATCTGTTTTATGTTTGTACAGACAAAAAGAAACCATGTTATAAAATAGCTGAGCCCCAGCCATGTGTTAAACTTGGATATTTCCATAATATAGAAATGGACTTGTTTACTGCAAGTAGATTTAGACAATGTTTCAAGTGAGTGCCTAGCTTTAGGGACCGAAATCTCTAATTAGCCAATTAAACAAAAATGGGCTGGCTTTAGGGGGACTGAGTCCACACAGCTCAAGTTGGAGTCAGTGGGAGTTGCAGGTGTGCAGCACCTCTTAAATCAAAATGGCCCCATCGTTTTATTTAGGTGCGTAATGTCAGGTACCAAAGTGTGAAACTATCGACTCTAGTCTTTGAATGTAGTAATGCTTTTTCCAGACTCTGTGTACATAGGACCTTGCTTATTGCTTATAAGTTGGATTCAAATTGTGATGTCCTAGGCAGTACAAAACAAAAGTGACTCAAAGGTGTAATTAGTTTATCTGAACTTAAATCTTCAGTGTACTGGAATTCAGAGGGCCACTAACTGTTTTTATTTCCAGGCAGTATAGTTCAAAAGCTATTTGTATAAAGAAATGCTAGTGCATATAAAAGATTTGCAAGTTTACCATTAGAGAATTTTAATCAAAGGAAGTTACTTTAAACTCTGCTGAAGGTTGTTGTCCTGCAATACGTATTTGAAGTATTAGTTAGCCAACGTAGTGTGTGACATAACTGATGCACTTTTTAGTTTAAATGATACCCACTACTAATTACTAGATTAGTATTCATGTAGATCAGATTGCCAGCTGAGCTTGAATTACATGTGTTCTGTTTTGATTTGGGTCTTTTGAGTATCAAAGTGCAGTTTCTGTGAAGGCTTATGCATGTTGGGGAGCTGTAAGACAAATTTAGCCTGAAGGACAGGTTGGCTTTGGCAAACCTATTCATAAAATCAAGTGAAACACAGTCTTCCTGTTCATATCATGCTACAGTCAATTCCTGGTAAAGGCAACCTTTTTCCAATTAAATATGTAAGAGTTCAGGAAATACTGTTTCTCTTCAGAATCTATTGAATACATTTTAACTATCACATCAGAAATCTTAATGGCTGAGTTCAATCTTGGTCAATAAAAATTGTATTTATGTGTAAATGCAAGAGGAGGAAGAAGGTGAAGAATACTAATTAGACCAGGATATAGCAATAATTGGATTAGCTATAAAATTTCTGGGTAACCTCTAAAAAAGGCTTTTAATTACTGTAGACCTGTATTTCAAAGAATTGGGCATGCAGCAATGTTTCTAATTTCTGTTTGTAGCTTCTGCAGATGCACTTTAGAATATTTGTGCATGCTGATGGCTAGTTATGCATTGAGTTAGCCCTTTGCCTAAGTACTCACAGTAGTTGTCTCTGTGTGTGCAATTATGCACCAAGCCAGTTGAAAAAGTTGTATGTATATTTTCATGCCTTTATGGTAAGAGATGGGCAATAAATCCTGTGGACGAATTCACCCTTCTTCATTGAGTTTGGATGTGTAATATATCTGGTAGTTTAAGCATGTATTCTGTGTTAACCAGCTGATATGTTTTTTCCTTTGCTTTCAGATTTTCTATTTTGTACATACATTGTTTTGTATATACTGTATATGATGACTTCGGTGGGCAGTGAACGTACCCGGGGCACTCGGGACAAAACACAGATTTCAGTCACACCACCAACACAACCGCAGAAACAAGTAGTACAGGTAGGTGTTGTGTAACATCTGTCCCTCAGGTTGAGAGTAAATGCCATATTATGATCTGCAACCATCGCCATGGTCAGTGGTTCTCAAACTTTTTTGATTGGGTTCCCATCTTTGTGTCTGTAGTTGTTTACCCCCTCCTACAAGTACATATACTGCCACCCAGCTCTGAAGGCACAGCGGAGAACAGTGACTGCTGGCTGGGTGTCCAGCTCTGAAGGCAGCGCTGCATAGAAGTAAGGAAAGCAATATAAAAAGTGGTATTCATCTATCACTTATCACAGCAGACTTAGTGCCCATTGCCACCCTTCTGTGCTGCTGCTGCCATTGTGGGGCTGAGAGCTGGAGCTCTGCCACCTCCAGGTGAGGGATGGGGCGGGAGAGGAAGGAGAGCCTGAGCCCAAGTTGCCTGCCGGTGAGGGAATAGGGGGAGGGAAGGAGAGCCTGAGCTGCCTCCAGGTTGAGAATGGAGGGGAGAGCCCAGATGACGGGACTTGGGCTGCCTCCTTTATCTCAGCCTCTTGGGTGTGCATGGCCCTTCTGCATGAGGACCAACGACCTGGGGCTGACAGCTAGAGCGCTTTGCCCCCCCCCCCAAATAAGTAAAAGTACACAGCTTGCACCTCCCATGACACATTCCCTTGCCACTCTTGGGAGGCCTGCCCCTTAGTTTAAGAACCGCTGCCCTAGGTTTAGTAAAGGCTGAGAGTGGGGGAGGGAAGAAAGCATTGCCTCAGTTTGGCGAGCATGTCCGGTAGCTTGTATTTTAATACTGTATTTGGTTACTGAGCAAACTGCTTGCTGGTTTCAAGTCTGGGATCTATATTCCTACATCCACACTAGTCTTGCATTCTTCAGGAGTGCTCCAGATCAGCAAGGAACCATAAGGCTGTCTGCTAGTCTTCTGCCAGGATCTTATCCCATGGACTCTTCACATATTTTCAGACTTCAGCTCTTTCTGCTGTCCAGAGGCTAGAATCTTGATGCTAGAGCAGTGGTTCTCAACTTGCGGGCCGCTTGCGGCCTAATGAGCATACAGCTGTGGCCCATGTGACGTCCTCAGGGCCATACAGATAGAATATATATTGTGTGGATTCATCCCAGAGAACATGGAGAGCTGCGTATGCAGCCTGCAATGGTGAATAGGTTGAAAACCACTGTGCTAGAGGATCTATAGTTAGTGCTGGAGCTTGGGTGGATGAGCGAAGCTTCTCTCAGTGGCCAATAGGGACCACACTCAAAAAGGCATCTGCAGCAGGATCCAGAAAACTTCTGAAGATCTGTCAGGTGGAGTATATTCACAGGAAGTAGTACAGTGAAGATTAAAAAAAGATTTGCATTTTGAGGACATTGAGGTTGACACTGTTGACTATGAAGGACTTAGGCCATCTTTCCATTATTTAGAGACTCAGCAACCCTGAAGTGATGGTCTAGGCCAGTCCATCAGGGTGGAGGAGGGACAGAAGCTGGGCACTCACACCCAGATTTTTAAAACAGGTTGGGAGCTTCTGGATTCCAAGCACTTCTGAAAATCTGGCATTAATTCAAGAGTCACCCTACTGTTCTGCTGGGTTGACAAGAGCCTGTCTGTCTTAGGTCTGCATATCCTAAAATGCTGCAGGCCACTGGTGCTCACCTGGGGGGAACGGTGCCTGCTCTTGGATTGACTTGTGTTTTGGAGAGGCTGACTTTCTACTGCATATAGTAGTCTCTTTTACCATGTAACCGCAAGTTCCCCCCTCTGATTTGCATTTGTAAGTCTTGAACTTGGTGTCTCGCTCAACTGCACAGACTCAGAAAGTGGTTTTCACGGGGAGAAGCTTTTATTTTTATAACCTGACAACTTGGATACAGTAAAGCTTCTGAGTTTTCCCATGTAGTGTCTAAATTCTTTTCTCCTCCATTTTCATAAGATGATGCTGGTTTGGTCAATTGAAGAATTGTTTATTTTAAGTACTGCTGACTGACCTGTTCTCTGTGCTGTCTTTCGATATCACATTGGCACTTTTGCATGGAAGAGCCTACAAACCAACAGAAATGTGCTGTATTTTACTTTGTGGTCACTGTTTATTCATTTCTCTGAATTGAGAGGATGCTGCTAATCTCGGAAGTCACCTTAAAGCCCCACAGTGTAATGCTGATCTTAATTTGAATTGTGTAAGAAATTACGTTACACATTTGTCCTTCCTCTAAGTGGAATCACTGTTAAACTGGGTTTGTAACATTTGTTACTTGATTTTGTGGGTTTTTTTGCTTTCTGATGTTTTATGTTGGTAGTAAAACAGATAATTAAAAATCCCCTGTGAGTGTGTTTTGTGATTGTTACTGCGAAGATCAAGGTTTTTCAGACAGGTAGAACTTAGCTGTCTTGTTTATTAGTATAAGAACTAAAAATGACAGCACAACTTTTTGTGGGCTAATACAATGCTAGTTATAGAGTTGACACTTATTCAATAGGGGCAAACCAGACTGCGGATATTGAAAGTGACACTTCCCATGACTAATGCTGGTTTGGTAACAGTCTCTGTGGTTTTTTTGGACTCATAATTCAAAATGAGTGCATCTCCACTGATGATAGCTGTAGTACAGACACGGTTCAGGAGATTTTACCACCGTCTCCTAACTCTGGGTAATAGGACAATGGTTACATTCCTGAACTCTGTGTACATACAGATACTGTTGATACTGGCACCAGTGGTGTTGCGCCCATTGGAATTTGCAAGTCAAAAAATCCTAGTGTAGATAAGGCTTTTATTTCCAGTTTTTCTTTGTGGATGTGTCACATCTTGTATTACAGTCAAGTTGCAAAAGAGTTTGCTTTTTATCTAACAATGGTTTGTTTTCTTTAAAAGTATTGAGCAGGGATGAAATCACTAGTTTCTTGTTTTCTGGTCAAATAGTTGTCTCTGTTCACGAATGCTACTGTTTGTTGTGATTACTGTCTAAATTCTTCACTGAGATAAATTAGTGGGTAGGTTATCAGAAATGGAGAAACAGGTTCTTTAGTGTGACAGGAGTATTGTGCCACTAGATAAGTAAAAACCACTTGCTTGGGCTTATCGGGACCTTGTTCCTAAAATTATTGGTGGACCTTGCTTCTTTACAATAAAGGTGCCTAAAAGCTTACTGGTGTGCGTTTACATGCATTTGGTGCTAGTCTGATTTGAAAAGCTTAGTTTTAATAGAGGCAAAATGGTCCCTTGGATTGAACATAGATCAGGGAGTTCATAGATTCTAGGACTGGAAGGGACCTCGAGAGGTCATCAAGTCCAGTCCCCTGCCCTCATGGCAGGACCAAATACTGTCTAGACCATCCCTGATAGACATTTATCTAACCTACTCTTAAATATCTCCAGAGATGGAGATTCCACAACCTCCCTAGGCAATTTATTCCAGTGTTTAACTACCCTGACAGTTAGGAACTTTTTCCTAATGTCCAACCTAAATCTCCCTTGCTGCAGTTTAAGCCCATTGCTTCTTGTTCTATCATTAGAGGCTAAGGTGAACAAGTTTTCTCCCTCCTCCTGATGACACCCTTTTAGATACCTGAAAACTGCTATCATGTCCCCTCTCAGTCTTCTCTTTTCCAAACTAAATAAACCCAATTCTTTCAGCCTTCCTTCATAGGTCATGTTCTCAAGACCTTTAATCATTCTTGTTGCTCTTCTCTGGACCCTCTCCAATTTCTCCACATCTTTCTTGAAATGCGGTGCCCAGAACTGGACACAATACTCCAGTTGAGGCCTAACCAGCGCAGAGTAGAGCGGAAGAATGACTTCTCGTGTCTTGTTTACAACACACCTGTTAATGCATCCCAGAATCACGTTTGCTTTTTTTGCAACAGTATCACACTGTTGACTCATATTTAGCTTGTGGTCCACTATGACCCCTAGATCTCTTTCTGCCATACTCCTTCCTAGACAGTCTCTTCCCATTCTGTATGTGTGAAACTGATTGTTCCTTCCTAAGTGGAGCACTTTGCATTTGTCTTTATTGAACTTCATCCGGTTTACCTCAGACCATTTCTCCAATTTGTCCAGATCATTTTGAATTTTGACCCTGTCCTCCAAAGCAGTTGCAATCCCTCCCAGTTTGGTATCGTCCGCAAACTTAATAAGCGTACTTTCTATGCCAACATCTAAGTCGTTGATGAAGATATTGAACAGAGCCGGTCCCAAAACAGACCCCTGCGGAACCCCACTTGTTATACCTTTCCAGCAGGATTGGGAGCCATTAATAACTACTCTCTGAGTACGGTTATCCAGCCAGTTATGCACCCACCTTATAGTAGCCCCATCTAAATTGTATTTGCCTAGTTTATCGATAAGGATATCATGCGAGACCGTATCAAATGCCTTACTAAAGTCTAGGTATACCACATCCACCGCTTCTCCCTTATCCACAAGACTCGTTATCCTATCAAAGAAAGTGATCAGATTGGTTTGACATGATTTGTTCTTTACAAATCCATGCTGGCTATTCCCTATCACCTTACCACCTTCCAAGTGTTTGCAGATGATTTCTTTAATTACTTGCTCCATTATCTTCCCTGGCACAGAAGTTAAACTAACTGGTCTGTAGTTTCCTGGGTTGTTTTTATTTCCCTTTTTATAGATGGGCACTATATTTGCCCTTTTCCAGTCTTCTGGAATCTCTCCCGTCTCCCATGACTTTCAAAAGATAACAGCTAGAGGCTCAGATACCTCCTCTATTAACTCCTTGAGTATTCTAGGATGCATTTCATCAGGTCTTGGAGTTAAGAGCTCCTGAATACTCTCTCAGTTCTGTCACTGACTTACTCTGTGAGGATCGTGTAGGTACGACACCTTGAAAATGTAAAGGACTAAGTCCTGTTACAAACTGATTGTCCTGCAGCCTGGAATCTGACTTTTCATCGCTGCATATGCCACTTTCCTCAAGGAACTGGGACAGCTGCAGTGACTCCTCAGTAAGTCAGCAGCTGAGTGATGTGTGTTGAAAACCAGTTTTAAACTCTTCCACTCAGTGTTTAGACTTGTTGCAGAAGTGATAGCCGTCTGCCTCCTTTAAATTGTGCGCTCTTGGTAAATGCCTAACAGCACAGGCATTCTTCTTGAAAGAGGTGTTGGCTACTTCGACTTGCGGCTAAGGAATAGAATTTTACTGTGCAGCCTTTGTGAGGTGGCCTCGTAGTAATGAGATTCACCTTCGAGAATGGGTTTTCACCTGTTTTCTTCCATGGATAGATTAGATATGATCCCCTTTTTCACTGAGAACTCTTTCTCAGTGTGTCAGCATCAACTTGGGACTTCAGTCATCTTCCCCAGCATTCAGTTTAGTATCCAGCAGGTAGAAAAGCTTTCCTGTTTTGGGAGGGAATGGACTGAGGCCCATGAGCAAAAGGTGGCCCAGCGCCCCCTTCATTTTTCCTTTAGAGGTTTATCCCACAGAGGCTATAGATCCCTGAAAGCCACATGATGATTCAAAATGTAACATTATATGATGTAACCACTAATGTCCATGGGTGGCTGCTGCTTCACCAGAAGGACGAGGGCAGCTGCAGTCTGCTGCATGTTATGCCAGTCGAGTCTGGATCTCGAGGTTCCTGACAAATTGCCAGTGTGGGTCTGTTGTCCAAACCTATAACCAAAGCACCAACCTTTCCAACAACAGAAACAACGATTAACAAAATTATTCAGTGACAGATTGAGAGACAAAGGAAACAAGTGTAGCACTTACAGGGAAAACAAGTGAGACTGTTCATAAGTGAAAATGTGAGACCTAATACTATAGCACAGTCCAGGGGTTGGTTACACACTGACAGAGCTGTAGTGTAGATGGAAGCTGTCGCTACAACAAGGTGAAAGCCCCTGGACTCTGTAGGACTTTTATTCTGTTACAGGGGCACGGTTAGGACTTATCTAAATTCCCTGACTATGTCACAATTATAGTGTAGATGAATTTATCCTTGACATACCCTCTCTCCAACCTTAAAGCTGATCTAGATGAGGTCCTTTTAGTTCCTTCCTCACGTAACTTCTGAGCCCGTTCCCTGTATTCCTCTTCAAAAATGTAGGAAGAAAAAATTGGTGTATGTTGGCAGTGGGAGGGATATTACATGAGTACAGTCAAAAGTCTTTTTTTTATATTTTAATTAAATTTGTTGGAACCCTTACTGGATATTTGCACTTTTCAGGCAACAGCAGAACAGATTCGCCTCGCTCAGATGATCTATGATAAGAATGATGCAGATTTTGAAGATAAAGTGAAACAAGTATGTTTCCTATGTTACTACTGGTGCATTGACTTTTATATGTAGCTTTAGTCTGATGCTTAATGGTTTTGTTAGCTCAGATTTCAGAGGACAGAGTGATCTCTCTGTAGCTTTCACACTGCATCTTTATCCTTCAACCTGCCCCTTTGGTTAAGCCCATTGGTGGCAGTGGGGAGCCCATGGTCTCTTAGCATGCCCTGAAGGTTAATGAATCCAGGTTGTGGTGGGAAGCAAGTTCCAGAATACAGGACTTCTCACAGACAATGCCCTACTAGTAGCTGCCTCCCATTTAAATCAACCTAAACACCTCCGTTGATTGCAATTGTGCCTGTATCGCATGGGGGATAGGTGAGCAGATAGTCTCCCAGGTAGGCATATTTTATACCTTGTAGGGCTTCATTGGTCCAAATCAGCAGCCAGAACTCCACCCAGAGGACAGTACGCAGTCACTGCAAATTTTGGAGCACTGATGTTATGCTTTGTCTGCTAAATCCTTTGTAGTAATCAGGAGCTAGTGCAGAAGGCACCTAGATGATCTCAAGTTAAAGCACCATGTAGATCATATTGCTCACATCTAATCTCAGGGTGACTGTAACAAGGTGAGCTTTCGGATTAAACTGTCACATAGCACAGATGAAAACTAAATGATGTTTGTCCCAGGTAGGAGCAGCCCAAGATATTTCAAGATCCTCAGACTGAAAAGCTCAGTGACAAGTGCCAGCCTTAGTCAGAGGTGCCAACATTGTTGTCATCAATTTTTCCGATTGCTTTTTCTTCTCTACCAGTGTTCCCTTGAGCTTGTCTGGGTTGAACCTTATCCACCTAGTCCTCGTCCATGCCCTATTCTCCTATAGATACAGCATCCCTCCAGTGAGCTAATATTGCTTAGTAATCTTTAGAATAAAGGGTGGATTTAGCTCTTATGCATACACATATGTGGGAAGTATTTATCACCTGTATAAACTGCATTTGCTAACATCTTAGCAGCTTTTCAGGAAAAGTGGAACTTTAAACATAGCTCAAAGGTGAACTAAAAGTTGTTTTTTTTGTTTGTTTTTTTTTTAAAAAGAGAGTTCCCAGATCATTGAGAGAGTGTAGGCTTAAAATTCCAAATAAATTCATTGTAAAATCAAATTGCTCCTCATCAGTTCCTCTTCCACTTGCATGCCAGGCTCTGGGTACAGGCCTTTAGGGTTCTAATTATCCTGCTCTAATGGGTGATCACTAGCAACTTATGCAGTGTAAAGAGTTCAGTTCCTTGCTGTGCCTTGCGTTATGATTACCACTTGCTGCCAAGTGCTGCTATTGGGGTTACTGTTGAAAAACAGTCAGCAGTTTCAGCTGACGCAGAATCTAGCAGTCCACCTACTTAGAGGTCCAGCTTAGGGTGGCTGCATGGCAGCTGTTCCCCTCCTTCCAGTGGCATATTCTTGAGTTTCATTTTTAAAGACTGATCTGATGCATTGTCTTTATCCCTTTACTTTTTCCTGATGTCTACATTATACAATTGTCTGATATATGCTCCATTGCCGTGGCAATGGGTGCACACCAGGAGCCAAATCATATACTCCCTGCTCAAACCAGAGGGCCCTGCTTCTAGCATAACCTGTGTGCATCTGTTGGGTGTGGAAATAAATAGGGTTCCAAGACTGTGCATAGGAGGGCTACACTACCTGCATGGACCAGAATGTGGCAGAGGCTTCTGACATGCGTGGTGTTTTGAGGTGGGGCTGGGAAGGGGTTGATGGATCTGCTACTACAGAGATAATATCTAGTCAGTCATCCCTCCACCTCCTGAAAGCGCACTGCAGACACTGCTGTGGCCATGATGTTCTGTGGCCTATTGTAGGGAAGGTTTCCTCAGGCCCTTGCACTTCTCTGCTGTACACAGCTATCTGACCCTGAATCAGTAGTCCCCAAACTTTTTGTTGTTCCCTCCCTTACCTGTAATGTAAACTGTGTGCGCCCTCCCGGGAGCTGGGCCAGGGGCTGGGGCTGCAAGCCGGGAGTGGGGTCATGGCCCGAAGCCGAGGCCTTGGCTAGGACCTGCGGCTGGGAGCAGGAGCTGCGGTCAGGAGCCAAGGCCATGGCCTGGGCTGGGGCCAGAGCCAAAGAGGACCTGGCAGGCAGAGTGGGGCTGGGTGGCGCTCCCTCCATGCCCCCCATGGGAGCTGGCCCAGACCCCCTTCACTCTCCAAATGTTCCTCTATGCTCCCCTAGGGGGGCACACCCACAGTTTGGGGACCACTGCCCTAAGTTATAAATATAAATAAAAATCACACACAGAAACCTTAGCTCAGAACTTGGCAAAGGTAAGGCTTTTTAGGTCACCCTTAAAATGTATTTATTTGTCCTGTATGGCTGCAAATGTGGTGGTAGTGACTCTGGGATCTCAAGCAATTCTTTAAAATATATATATTTCAATTTGTCTTTGGTATAGCAGCAATGTTCTTCCTGGGAGAGTCTGCAGTAGCACTAATTCTTGCCTTATTCCCTTTAATTGTTTGATATCTAATGTGTCTGCAACTTTTTTTACCAGCTTATGGAAGTGACGGGGAAAAACCAGGATGAATGCATAGTGGCGCTACATGATTGTAATGGGGATGTGAATAGAGCAATCAACATACTGCTGGAAGGAAGCTCAGACACAGTAAGAATCCACTTGTGAACAAAACCGCATACTTTTTGTTATGGTCCCTTTTCTACTTTCTAGGAGTGGATTGTGGGGGAACAATCGAACGCTTGACCTCAGGAGCCTCCAATCTCTCTCTCTCCTTCCAGCTCTGCCTAAAAAAGAAATGAAGACTGGGGAGACTTCTCACTCACATATTGGTATAGTAAAATCTAGACTGTCCTTGAAGTGAAAAAAAATCTTTCATGCCAAGTATGTACACAAAAGAAGCACAAAAGGGAGCATAGATAGTGAGAAATTTGGTCACCCTTTTTAGCATGCTCAGAGAAGGAGGACTTCCCAGCCAGTAAGACAGAATCTTTAGCCAGGTTTTTTGAATGCTAATCTGATCTTGATGTATGATATAGCGTGTTAATGTTTTATTGTGACTTTGCCTTAACAAAGAGTTTAAAAACAAAAACAAAACTTGGCATCCACAACAAAACACCCAAACTAAGCTTTGAAAACATTGTTTCTGTCATATCACTTTACTGCTGGGTCCCTCTGATAGACACTAAGACTTCATATAAACAAAAACACTTAATGGCAAATGCAGTGTTATGTGCTGCCATGTCTCTAATCAGTCTGGCGTCTCAGGCAGTTGGAGATGGTCCAGAGTAAACAGCCTTGTGTGTTTGCCATGAATAGCCAATTTTCACTGCTGTAACAGGAGAAGCAGCCACTTGTAGATATACTGTATCGCTTCATAGGTGCACGCTGCACTTAGCAAGTGTAAAATTAAGCTGAGGTCTGTGCCCTGAGGAGTTACAGATCAAACTCTAATAATGGAACAGTAGGACATAGCAAATAGCTACTTGTTTCACTAATAACCTCATTAATGAGAATCCCTTTAAGAGGAGGGCAGAGGAATATCTCCAAATATGTATTTTATAATACATGGAGTAACGCGAATTTCTTGTTCCAAGAAGCAGTGGACAAGAGTCTTAATGTGAGTGAAGTTGTACCTGGAGTGCCTTTTAAATTTGTAAGATGGGATTCAGGCTGCTTCCTCATCTCATCCTAACTGGGAAAGGAACCCTGGACTTCATTTCCTTTTTAAACCCTCTTCCTTTATCTCTCCTGTAATGAGTCAGTGCAGAGACATGTCCTGCTTGGATGTTGCTATAAGCCAGTTATTTCTGTTCCAGCTTCTAAAGCGTAGGGATCACAAACTGGGATCTGTTTCTAGTTGAGAGGACAGGAAATGCTTAAGTAAGCAAGTAACAATCACAAACAAACCTTACTCTGCCCAGCCTATGTCTAAATGTTGGGGTCTTCTGAAGTAGACTTTTGCTCAGGCTGCGAGTCTTTCATGGAGGTCATGTGACTCTCCGGGACCTCTGTGCCTTCCGCAGCTGCAGTGGCTGGTGCGGCTGACGCCAGGGCCATCCGAGCAGTGGGGATAGGCCCAGGGCCGGCGGCCCCAGGCAGTTGGTCCCCCAGAGCAGCACCATCCGCTGGAGCACACCCCAGCACCCAAGATTTAGTTAAGGATATTTTTAGTAAAAGTCATGGACAGATCACTGGCCATAACTTTCTGTTTATTGCCCATGACTTTTACTAAAAATACCCATGACTAAATTGTAGCCTAACTATTGCTTGCTGCACAATAGATGGTTAAATCAAGACTAGCAGAAAGCAACACACCTTGAATGAGTGTCTTGGGTATCTATCGGGGACCAAATACATACTTAGAACAAACAAAAAAAAAAAATGACAGTTCATGGTCTTCATGTTGAAAATACTTGCTTCTTTAGGTAACGTAAATGGGCTAGAAAACAAGTGTCTTGTGTTTCTGCAGAAAGGGACCTGGGGATGACAGTGGACAAGACACTGGATAAGAGTCAGCAGTGTGCCCTCGTTGCCAAGAAGGCCAACAACATATTGGGCTGTATTAATAGGAGCGTTGACAGCAGATTGAGGGAAGTGATTTTTCCACTCTATTAAGCACTGGTGAGGCCACACCTGGAGTATTGTGTCCAGTTTTGGTCCCCCCACTACCAAAGGGTGTGGACAAATTGGAGAGAGTCCAGCAGAGGGCAACAAAAATAATTACGGGGCTGGGGCACATGATTGATTAGAAGGGGCTGAGAGAAGTGGGGTTATTTAGTCTGCAGAAGAGAAGAATGAGGGGAGATTTGATAGCAGCCTTTAACTACCTGAAGGGGGGTTCCAAAGAAGATGGAGCTAGACTGTTCTCAGTGGTAGCAGATGACCAAACAAGGAGCAATGGTCTGAAGTTGCAGTGGGGGAAGTCTAAGTTGGATATTAGGAAACACTATTTCACTAGGAGGGCGGTGAAGCACTGAAATGGGTTACCTAGGAAGGTGGTGGAATCTCCATCTTTAGAGGCTTTTGAGGCCTGGCTTAACAAAGCCCTGGCTGTGGGGATTGGTCCTGCTTTGAGCAGAGGCTTGGACTAGATGACCTGCTGAGTTCTCCATGAATGATTTCTCTGTTTACCAAATTAGATAGCTCAAGAAAGAGAAGTTTTCCTGTAAACTAGAAGCCAGGTAGCCAGCACTCTGATAGTTTAACATTGCTCTTCCACCCTTTGGAGAGCCACTCCAAATCTGTTGCTCACCATAGAGAAGTGCGAAAGGCTTGGATGGTTGTGCATCAGTCTAGTACTTAGCCTGCCTGCTGGGAACCAATACTGATGTCATAAATAGCAGCGTTTTCCAGGTTTCTCAGTATACACTTTTTTTATTACATGAAGTGAAAGGATTTAAAGCTGCTCTTAAAACTTGCTGCTGTGCATATTCACCACCTTTCTCAATTATTTTTGAGGCAATCTCTTGGTAGTTCACTGAGGATACATCTTGAGAACTGGGTACTGTCTACCCAGTCTTCCCTCTACAAGAGTATGGTTGCCAAGGCTAGCAGTGTGGAAGCATAGAATTACAGTAGCACCATGCTTTGCCACAGAAGGACTTTAAAGCCAGCAGCTGTTGTTAAATGAGAATGGAGAAAATTGGATCTTAGCCTGTGTCACTCTTTGTTACCATGAGGGCATTTGCTTTAGTATCCTGGTTAAAGTTCAACTGGAGAAGTTTTTCTGTATGCCTAATTGCAGGAGGAATTTTTTGGTTGGGCAGAGTTGTGTTTGTCCTTATCTGTTGTATAGTGTTGCTACAAACTGCCCCACAGGTGGCTCCAGTCCAGTGGTAGGTGAAATGAGAAAGCTTCAGCATGCATCAATAATAGCAGTGCATTGGAGGTCTTTGGTTGAAAGACACTATAGGATGTCAAACGTTGTCATGGGATTCTCGTTGTTCATATATACTACACTTGATGTGCTGATGTAACTTGTAAGCAATCTATTTAATGTGGCCAAGACATCTGCAAAGCAAGAAAATATGGTTAAAAGTTCTATTTGTAGAGCTTCCAAAAGACTGCCAATGAGCTTCTTTGAGCTGAGGCCACCATACCATCTGGCTGTCTGATAATTCCCTTATGAAGATCCCCCTCTCCAGTAGTTCTTACCGTCTCTTCTGGTTGTACAGAATCTACTATTTTTTCAGCTGGGGATATTACTCAAATGGTTAGCCTCTGTCTTCATGCCTGACTAGCTCTTTTGCTGGCTAAATCCTCTAAAGCTAGAGTGCCAAGCTGGCTCTTCAGACAACCCATCCTGCCACTTAAGATAAGACCAATAACTTCACCAAAGACAGGCCTCTTTTCTTACATTGCTGCCCAAGATCAGATCTACAGCTGGCGCTTGGACTGCTTCAGACAAGGTCAGTTGAAAACTTTGTTCCTTAACAGACTGTTGTTGGCAGTGAGTTACCTTGATGCTGGCTTTCCTCTCCTCTAAGATGTTTCCTGTTAGGAGATACCAGCATTAGCTTTAGAAGACATTCCTAGGGAAACCCAGACTCCTCTCAGCATTTCCTTCTAGAGGAATTATTTTTTCTGTGCATAAGTAGCATTAAATGGCTTAATGAAACCCTTCAGTTCAGCTGTTACTTTAGGGGAAGTTCTTATGAGTGGAGAAGGAAGGACTTGATTGCCCCATAACTCTACACCTGTTACTTACCACAGTCATTAACACCTGAACAGTTTCAGCAGGAATTCTCTTCTTCCCACCAATTCAGGTCAGTTCTCACTGAGGAGGAACTGTGATCCTCTGCTTCTGAAGTAGGCTTGGCAGTAGCCTCTGTTCCAGCAAAACATCTCTCCTCATATTGAGGGACACCAGTTCCACAGACTTGTTAGAAAATAGAATAGATAGAGGCCTTTAAAAATTCCTTTCAGTTTGCCACTACCCAACTTTTGTTCATCTTTGCATACAGCTTATGCCTGAGCATATTTAACGACAGCTGCTTTTGAGACCCACCTCTTTTAGGGTGACTTGTAAGTTGTCTGCCGTGTAGGATTTCCTTTCCTTTCAGAGATGTCTCAAACTTTCTCAAGATTTCAGCATGTAAATAGGCTTCGTCCACCATAGTGCTTGGAACCTAATGGTAATCCTCCTGTACTGGAGGAGAATCAAGCTTTCCACCACATATAAACTAATATCCTTTGCGTATTCTGACACCTGTTTGATGAGCAACTCATATTCCATGTCTTCTGTCAGCTTAGGAGAAATCCAAACCTATTATACTTCAGCCTCTCGCACCTGAGAAGAAATTGAAATAGGATAGTAACTATCACTCTTCCCCTCGTCCCCCCAAATCAAATCAAAATTAAAAAAAATCAGCTAGCCGCGAAAAGGAGCCACCAGTGGTGTTAACTCTTTCCAGTGGAGAAGTTGAAGCACAGGCTGTTCTTGATTTTTTTTTTTTTTTTTTTTTTTTTTTACTTTTAAAGCATTACAATATTCAGTTTGTGTTGCTACCTTGATAACATTTGGGACTTTTGCATTGGTTAGCTTATCACAGTTCATCCTCAGGAGAGGGGACTTTGATTTGAGCTGAATGGAAACTTTGCCTCAGTAGTTCAGGAGAGACTGGGCAGGACCTAGAGTTAATGGCAGCCATACTTTGTCTTCATTCTGATGGTACCATTGCTTCTCTTGAGGTCACAGCTTCATCCAGCATTCCAGATGGTGGCTGGGGGTATAAATTGCCCTCTGTATGTTGTCTGTCTAGACTGTAAGCTCTTTGAGGCAAGGACTTCATTCTCGTAATTGTACTTAAAGTACCTAGCACACTGACACTGTGCAAATAAATTTTAATTTTTCTCCCCTGCTTTGTAACTATGGCTCAATAGCCTAATTATATAATTACGTAATATATTATCAACTGCCTTATTATTCTGAGAAGTTTTTTTAGCTATTTCATTTTAAACTCCTACAAATGTTTTGTAATTCCTAAGGGTCTGACATGAATCCTGAATTTAACTGGATTTAAGAGAACACAGGTCTGACATTCAAGCCTTGATTCTTTCTCTTGCTTGGGCATTGCAGCAGTTTCTGAACACAGTAATGCTACACATGATGTGTTGCAGTCCTTGGGCATAGTGGGCTGACTTGTTTTGGCCCAGTTTCCCCAAGCTGCTGTTCCGATACCCTGATCATCAGTGCTTAGATTCCAAGAAAGCCAAGTTCATTTGTTTGATTTTTCTAATCCATCTGCTCTCTCATTGACCTCTTTCTCCCTGTTCCAAACATGCATTCTCCCCTGTCCTGTTGAGAGATGGAACAATTCAGTCCTGTTTGTTTCCAGTCAGACTTCTGAAAACAATTGAGAGGATGAATACCCTTTAGCAGGTTTTCTACTATGCTGTCTACCTAGACTTCTTTACAGTAACCCATGTCAGTTGTAGCCAGAAAGAGTTGAGCTATTAAATGCGTGCTACCTATGTTCCATGGGAAAACCTGCTCTCAAAAAGCTGTATCCTCTTCCCCCTCAGAGTGATGTCTGTCTTGCTCTCTATCCTAGTTTAGCATGTGAAAAGCATCACATACATCTATGGCTTTATACACACACAATCCATTTATCTACAAATTGGGGTTTGGGCTGGAAAGTTTTGCAAAGTTGTCTGTAGTTATCTCTGCTTTTTAATCTGTTGTGTCTAATGCTTCCCCACCCAAATAGACTTCATGGGAGACTGTAGGGGGAAAGAAGAAAAGCCTTGGAAAAGAGAGTTCAGAAAACAAAGAGAACAGAGAAAAGCGAGGGGACAGAGAAGTGAGCCGTGGACGAGGAAGCTCCAACAGACGAGGAAGAGGAGGAGGCAGCCGTGGACGAGAGTGTAAGCACAGAAACCTTCATTTTTAAAGCTCTAGTCACCTTAGTCTTTCTCTTTCTTGCACCTGAAATTGGTTGAGTTATGAAAGAGAAGAGGATCTAATGGAATAAAGTCCAGCAGAATCTCAGTGTGGTGACTGAGTTACTGCGTTTGTTTTTTTGGCAACAGGTATTCATGATGCTGTTACATGTCTTGGTTTCGAGATAAATTATTTTTGATTTATGTTTTTAGAGGCAAATTGAATTTATTTTAGATACCTTCTGCCTTTTTATGATCACATGATCTTTTGAGGGTTACCGTTGGGCACTTAAATTTGGAATAGAACCTTTGTAAGGACTGTATGTTGAGCATTGTAGAGCAGATAAAACCTGATACATTTTCCGTATGTTTCTTTTAACAAGCAAATAGCCAAGTTGATTCCATGTCATATGAGTGGGAGAACCTGAGGGTATTCTGAGTTTTATGAAATGTTTTTCCCCTTAAGGGAGAATGAAAAGGCCTTGGTATATCCTGGGGATTAATTATAAGCGCGCACATGCACAAAAGATAAGCTTCTACACAAATAGAAAGGGTGTGGTGTGAACCTAAACATTATTAGGATTACCACAGTGTATTCAAGTGCAGTGATTCCAGTACATTGCACAAAAGAGTGCTAATGTGCTGCAAATGCTATTTCCAAAGTTAAGTAGCACTGAATTAGATCACCTTTGAGTATGTTACCCATTGCTTAAGCCATTTCTTAAAGTGCCCCTCACCATATTATTAAAAAAATTACATACAAAGTCCATATGAAAATATATACGTACATTTCAAAAAAACACAAAAAACTCTCCACCTATACAAAACAGTATACTGCATTCACAATCCTCCCCTTGGAGAGTTGATGAGAGTGAATGAACCACATGTGACAGATGTTAGTCACATTGCTTAATGCATTACTGAAAGGCCCTCAGATGCTGCAGTGATCTGGGTGCCGTAAGAACGTACATAGAATAAAAGAATATCCAGATGCTGTTTCATTTAATGATATGGAAGATGATATATAGAGGATATTAATGAAATTTGCAAGTTGTTTTAAAACAAGTAAGGGAATATCGGGGCTTGTCCACACAGAGACTTAGTGCATGGCAAGCCAGAGTGTGAATATACAGCGCTCTAGTGTGCCATGCACTAACTGACCATGTAGACCCTACTGCCGTGCACTGTGGAACTTTTAGTGCACGGTAGCAGGGTCCTGCCCTGTTAGCGGGCAGCAGGCTGGAGTGTTGCACTTTAACACCCTGGCTGGCTGAACACTAACTGACCATGTTAACAAGCCCTAGTTCACCAAAACAAAAAAGTAGTTGCCCAGAATTTATTTGCCAGAGCCAAATGCAGCTTGGCCTTTAAGTTTTGGGCTCTGTGCTAAATCTGGAATTTAAGGTTTTCAAATGGGTTCTAAGTCTTGCAAAATGTGCTCTCTGCACCTTTATGTGCGCGTAGTTAGGTCCCCATTGCAGTGCTGAATAGAAGTCGTGCAGTGCAGAGTCTCCATTTAACAACAACAAGTGCTGTAGTAAGTGGTGAGAGTCATTATTTTCCTTCAGGGAGCCCCTCCTTTGGATTTCAGCTGACACTTCAAAACATACAGCCGGAGGTTTTCCTTGGAATGTAATTATAGATGTCTTGTCTTTTTTAAAAAAAAAAAAAAAATTATGTCCTATGCAGGTTAAATGTAAAGGACCGGATTCTGGTAGACTCTGTGTGTGCGGTGGGGGAAAGGGAAGGCATGAGACAGGAGGCTTCTTCCCCACCCCCTTCTAGGTCCTGCTTGTTCTTTCACAAGGGACAATCAGAATGTGGCTGGGCAGGGAGGGCTCAGTTTAAGGCTGGCCTCAGAGTGGTGAGGTCATGACCCTGTTCTCCTTCAGACAGGTCAGCAGAGCAGGCCAGGGACAATGTGAGATGCACCAAAGAGTGGCAAAGCTCCTGTTGCCCCATATATCCCCCTACAGCTCCAGGTGGGGTTCCTGCTGAAAGGTGATCTCCTCTGCTCCACTCTACAATGCCAGGGCCCAAGATTTATGAACTTTCATTTAGGCACCCAAATCCACGTTTCAGATGCTTAAATAAGTGTATTGATTTGAGAGGTGCTGAGCACCCACAACTCCCATCACCTCTACTTCACTTGCTGTACCAGCTCAGCACCTCTGAAAATCCAGCAGCTTATTTATGTGCTCATTAGAAACTGTGAGTGACACAATCTGTTGCTACTCTCCATTGTTTTCAAACCTCTTACAAATGTAAAGATAAAATTTCCTTCCCTGTCCATCTTCTGTCTTCTCTCCCCAGTTCGAGTAGAAGAGAATGGAGTGGACAACAGTCAAGGGGAGAGACCTTCAGATCGTGGGAAGCGTGGCCGTGGGAGAGGTAAGGTGGTGTTGCTGCTGCATGGACAATCATGGCTTTTCTCTTGTTCAAAGGATAATCGGCTTTTTTAGATCTCAAAAAGACGACCAGCTTAAAAAGCCCAGCTATATACGGTTGTCTGTGCCCTTTGTTCCATAAGAAAAAGCCATGTGTAATTTGATTTCCATTAAATTTTTGCCTTGAGTGACCTAAACAAGGTGCACAAACCTGCAAGGCAGGTTCAGATGTGGGCTGGCATACTCAGATCTGTCACTTGACCCCAAAGACATCCAGCATTTGGGCTGTGAGCTCTCAATAACCTGCTGTTATGGAGAGTACCAGCCACCCCACGAAAGTCAAATCTGAGCAGAGAGCTATGGAACCCCAAGATACACTATGGCCTGTGGGGCCGCACTAGGTTATTTTGTTAAAGATAATGAAGGGGTGTAGGGGTTTGGCTTGTACTTGTGCCAGTCCCTCAAAGTGGATTCTAGTGATGTCAAGAATCCCATCTCTGCTTTGTACCCTTTGAGGGGACGTCATGCTTCTCTGAGGCTTGCTAGCTAGGTGACATGGAAGGCTAAGGGAACCTGGGATACTATGAGAGAAGAAAGGGGATCAAGAGGTGCAGGAAGTAATCTAGATTGCGTTGTGGTGAAGATAAGAGAAAAGAGCGAAATCTGGATTTGTCAGGGATTTGGGAGTCGGGAAGCTTCTGTTGATTTAGTGGGTTAGAGCATGGCTTTTGGGGGTGGAAGTGATTTCTTTAGCATGCAGGGAGGGTCTGTGGGGAGCCGTAATATCTTGTGGGTTGGAAGGGAAGTGGTTGTTGCTAGGAGGAGCTGGGGTAAAAGTATGTCAGCGCTAATAAAAGCAGTAAGTAGCATACTTTTAATTTCATATGCACATAATATTTTTGCAGCACTCCCTATCCTTGGCATAATACTTGAGGATAATCACATGTTCATTGACACATGAGAGCAGCAGTTAATCTGTATGTAACCCTGCTCCTTTAAGGACTGGCAGGAAACAAGGGCATGTAGTTTCCAGAGCAGTGGGAACATAACTAGGTTGTGCATGTGAATCAGCAAATAGCAGGCTAAGCATGTGTACAGATTTCAGAGTAGCAGCCATGTTAGTCTGTATCTGCAAAAAGAACAGGAGTACTTGTGGCACCTTGGAGACTAACTAAGTTATTTGAGCATAAGCTTTCGTGGGCTACAGCCCACTTCATCGGATGCTTGCAGTGGAATATACAGTCGGAAGAGATATCTCTCTCTCTCTCTCTCAATAAATAAATAAATAAATAAATAAATAAAAAAAAATAAAAAAAAAAAATTCCCCTCTCACCCCTATGGGTGGTATGTGTCTTCCTCAACCTCAGGTCTTCTACCAGAGTCCTGGGAGTTTGAGGGTTCTGCGCAGTATCTTAGCTGTTCCTAGCACTGCACTCTTCTGGACAGAGAGCTCTGATGTTGTTCCTGGATTCTGTTGAGCCACCTCCCAGACCTTAGGAGTCATAGCCCAGTGGTCCTTACCACCACTGGGACACTTTGGCCTTCACTTTCCACATCTTCTCTAGTTCCTCTTTCGGCCCTGGTACTTTCTCCGCTTCTCGTATTCTTCCTTCCTGATGTTGCTGTCACTTGGCATCTGATATCTAATCACCACCGCTGTCTTCTGGTCCTTGTCTATTACCACGTGTCTGGTTGATTGGCCAGTACCTGCCTGTCTGTCTGGATCTGAGGAGTCCCACAGAATCTTAGCCCTGCTATTCTCCACAACCTTTGTGGAATCTCCCATCTGGTCTTGGGAGGGTCTAGCCATACGCTGTGCAATGTTCCTGTAATCCAAACCGCACTTGGTTGTGCCGTTCAGTGTATGCTGTTCCTGCCTGCATCTTACATCCTGCCACTATGTGTTGGACTGTCTCTGAGGCTTCTCTGCACAGTCTGCCTTGGGTCCTCTCTAGTGTGGTAGACCCCTGCTTCAATGGATCTTGTGCTCAGTGCCTTTTCCTGTGCTGCTATGATCAGTGCCTCAGTGCTGTCTTTTAGTCCAGCCTTTCCAGCCACTGGTGAGATTTCCCAATGTCAGCCACCTCAGCTATCTGTCGATGGTACATCCCATGCAGGGTCTTGTCTTGCCATGGCACTTCTTCTGCTTGGTCTTCCTCCCATGTCTGTGCTTGCTCAGGCATTCTCTCAGCAGCTCATCTTTGGGGCCATCTTACTGATGTACTCTTGGATGTTCCTGGGTTTCATCCAGGACAGTGGCTTTGATGCTCACCAGCCCCGCCGCCTTCTTTCCGGCTGGTATACAGTCTCTGGGTGTTGGACTTGGGGTGGAAACCTCCGTGCATTGTGAGGAGTTCTGGGTTTTCACATCGGCAGCTCCATGTCCTCCTTTGGCCAGCTCCACTATACCGCAGGGTATCTGATGACTGGCAGGGCATAAAAGTTGATGGCGTGGATCTTGTTCTTCCACTGAGCTGGCTCTTCAGGACCTGTCTTGTCCTTGGTGATACTTGGATTTGCTGTCTTCCTTGCCTCTCATTGGTTTCCATGTGACTGTGGACCCAAGGTACTTGTAGCTGGTCTGTATGTCTGCTATGTGGCCCGCTGCTAGTTCCATCCCATCAGTCTTGACTACCTTCCCTCTCTTCACTACCATCCGGCCCACTTCCAGTCTGAATGACATCCCGATATCCTCATTGTAGATCCGCGTCAGGTGGATTAGCGAGTCGATGTCTTGTTCATTCTTAGCACACAGCTTGATGTATCCATTGTAGAGGGGTGGTCGATGGTAGTTCCACTCCTGAACCTGTACCCGTATCCAGTCCTTGTGTTATCTGGCTGAGGGGTTTAAGCCTATGCAGAAACAGCAGCGGGGGCAGTGCATCACTTGGTATATGCCGCACTTGAATGGCCACTTGTGCAAGCTGCCTTGATTGACTTCCAGTGTTGTCTTCTGTTAGTCCCATTGAGTTCTTGAGGAAGTATCTTAGTGTCCTGTTGACTTTGATATAGCGCCAGACATTTCAGATCCAGTGTGCGGCTTTGAGTCGTAGGCTTTCCTGTAGTCAGCCAGGCTGTGCTCAGATGGTCTGTCCTAGACCTTGAGTCTGGGCGACTGCTCTATCTATGAGCAACTGGTGTTTTTGAGCCTCTGGTGGTGTTCCCAATGCCCTTCTGAGCTGTGCTCATGTACTGGCCATGTGGTCCTGTAGCTTGGCAGCTATGATGCCTGATAGGACTTTCCATGTTGTGGGAGGCAGGTTATTGGCCGTAGTTGGACGGTTCTGTCCCCTTGCAGGTTTTCATGATCAGCACTGTCCTTCTTGTGTTAGCCAGTTGGTGGGAGCCTGCTGCTAGCAGCTGGTTTCATCTGTGCTGCTAGGCGTTCATGCACTGCTGTTAGTTCTTTAGCCAGTAGGTGTGAATCATGTCTGGTCAGGTGCTGTCCAGCTCTTCATGTTCTTGACCCGCTGCTGGATGTCTTCTACTGTGATGGTGACTGGTTTCTGTTCTGGGAGATTGGTGTGCTCTGTTCTCAGGTCCTGCAGCCGCTTTGCACTGGTGTTATGAGTCTTTCTCTTTCTCCCATATGTTCTTCCAGTACTGGTTCAGTTTCTCCTGCTGGTGGCTCTGCTGTTTATTGTGGTGTTGCACTGCAGTTGGGGTACACCTTGGATGTTCTTGGAGAACAGGCATTACTTTTTTGGCCTCTGCTTCTCTAGTGTATCTTCTTAGCCTGGTAGCTAGTGCTTGTGAGCCTTTGTTTAGCAGTCTCTAGGGCTTCAGATGGAGTCAGGTCCTTGTATTTTTTCAGTAGCTAGTTTATCCTTAATCTCTCACCCTTCTTTAGTTCCACCAGCTGACTAACTTCTCTCCGAGTCGCTTTGTTATCCTCCAACCTCATTTTCCAGGGTGGGGACATACTGTTGTTCTTCTTGATCGTGTAGCCAAAATCTCCAGGATTACAGAGGCTGTAGCGTATACCAGTTCATTGGTTTGAGTTATAGTGGTAGTAGGATTGTCATGAAGGGCTCTACTGGCATCTTCTAACATACTATCTGATGGTACTTCTCCACTGAGCCTTGGTAATCGGTCTCGAGGATTGACTGTAGCTAGTTTCTCCTGATTTATGCTCATATCAGCTGCTGTGCTCTGCAATGAGGGGTGGCAGTGAAGTTTCACTTCAAGGTGTGGGCTGCACTCCACTTGTTCTTCAGGTCTTCTTGAGTCTGGGATGTAATGTGGAGTTGGTCTATCTCAAGCTGTGAGAGCAGCTTCCTTTTACTATGTTGAAGCGTTGGGTAACTAGGTTTCTCAGTAAGTGTGGATGGTAGGTCTTTTGTTCATTCCACAGTCCTTCATACGTTTCATATATCCCCTCATTAGGTCTACTGTTGTAGTAGCATCCCATCAATTCCAGTTCTCTTGTCTTGTCCATGAATGGTTTTTCCATAGCCCACTTATCGTCAGATGTCCTGGTTCCTCAACATCTGGCGCGGACCTTGTATCCGGGCGACGTCCGAGCCGGCATGACTCTCCTAGTTCGTGTCACTCTCATATTTGAGGTAGGCCGGTGAAGGTCTGGGGTTTTTGCCAAGGACTCCTACTGGACAGTTGGTATCAACCGGTTTTGACCCTCTGGTCTCTCGTATCAAAGGGCGGTCTCCGTATCAAAGGGCGGCAGCTATCATAAGTAGATATCAATGGTAAGGGTTAATTTTCTTTTACTGTTAAGTTTACAAAGGGAACCAAACACGCTGACCAGAGGACCAATCAGGAAACAGGATTTTCAAAAGTAAGGGTGGGAACCTCTGGAGGTTTTTGGCTTTTTTCTGGGTTTGTTTTCCTCGGCTGTGAGTAACAAGTTTTCTCTAACTTCATCTTCTTTCAAATCTGCTCCTAAACATCTGTGAGTACAAAAGGAAAACAAAGTAATCGGCTGTGATGAGCTTTGATTGTATTTACATGTGTGGTTGTACTGTGTTGACTGGTTTAATTGGGCTATCTTTTAAATCAGACTGTATATTCATTATTTCTCTAAAGACCTGAGTAACATTGTTTGTAATTTCTTTCTTTTTAGATAAAGGTTTCTTTTAAACCTTGTGGAGTTTCTTTTCCTAGTAGGGGAGGGAGAGGAATCTCTGTGCCCAGGATCTCTGTTATATCGGTGACAGGAGGGGGGGGAAAAAGCCCAAACTCTGTGTCTCACTTCCATTGTCCCAGGCGGGAAAAGGCTACAGGACAAGGAGGGGAATCTCTTGTGTGAGCTGACTAGGTGAATGCATAGCCTCGGGGAAGCTAGAATTGCTCTCCGGTTGATATAGAAGTATAGCATCGCACAGGCTAACCCAGGAAAATGGGGGGAGCTGGGGATGAGATTGGGAGACCAGGGTCTGGGTCTTGGGGGGTTTCTCCAGGGAAAGTCTGGGGGGACAGAGCGAGGGCAGGCGCTAATATTCTGTTGGTGCGGAGATAGATCCAAGCTGGGTATAAGCTTGGGGAAGGTTCACAGTAAACACTCAGATGTTGAACTCTAAGTCCAGATTTGAGACAGACGTTTATTACAGGCGCTCTTAACCACTATGCTATCCAGTCGCATAGCATATGCGACTGGATAGCATAGTGTATATATAGATATATACACACACACACGCAGAGAACATGAAACAATGAGTGTTACCATATACACTCTTAACAAGTGATCAGTTAAGGTGAGCTGTTACCAGCAGGAGAGAGAGAAACTTTTTGTAGGAGTAATCAGTGGTCCATTTGCAGCAGTTCACAAGAAGGTGTGAGGAACAGTGTGTGTGTGTGTAGGGGGGAGATAAACGTGGGGAAATAGTTTTACTTTGTGTAATGATCCATCTACTCCCAGTCTTTATTCAAGCCTAATTTAATGGTGTCCATTTTGCAAATTAATTCCAATTCAGCAGTCTCTCGTTGGAGTCTGTTTTTGAAGATTTTTGTTGTTCTCTGTCTGGTTTTTGAATGTTGTAATTCAAACCGGACAGTCTCTACATAAAAGAATAAATGGACACAAATCAGACGTCAAGAATTATAACATTCAGAAACTGGTTGGAGAACGCTTCAGTCTCCCTGGTCACTCAATTACAGACCTAAAAGTCACAATATTACAACGAAAAACCTTCATGTTTATTTTAGCTCACCTTAACTGATCACTCTCGTTTAGTGTGTATGATAACACCCATTGTTTCATGTTATCTGTGTGTATATATATCTTCCGACTGTATTTTCCAATGCATGCATCCGATGAAGTGGGCTGTAGCCCACGAAAGCTTATGCTCAAATAAATTTGTTAGTCTCTAAGGTGCCATAAGTACGCCTGTTCTTTTTATTTGTACTGAGTTGCTGTTCAGAAGAGGTGAGGGGGGCTTATAATTAACTGCTACCATTTTCTGAGTTTTTGCACAAAACTGGTGGAGCTCAGTTTTAGTTTTGAAAGTGAAATTTCTTTTTAAGCTTCTGAGGTATAAAGAAAATAAATATTTTAAAAAAATTAAATTAGGAGTTTTTCAGTTGATGGTGTCCTCTTCCAAGTTAAAATGAGTCTCCCACATTCACCCAACTCTTTACAGTTTTAATAAAAAATTGCTGGTGTTACCTGAAGCACTCAGGTACAGTAGTGAGGCTAAGCACAGTAGGATAACTAGATGTCTCACAACTAGGCATTTGATAATCGCTAATAGAAAGCTGGCATACCTTATTGAGAAAAAGAATGCTTTGTGTGTGCCATCTTCAACCAGACACAATTCATTGCATTGTGTGTTACTTCTATATCTGCTTAACAAATAGACTGCACAGACACATAAATGAGCTAATTTAATGAAAGACCATCTGTAGCTCTTAACTATCCATGATAAACTCTCTCTTCTTACGGCTTCTGGATCATTGGCTGATGCGTGCATTTTGGGGGAGAAAAATACCTAAGGTTAAAATTTCCTAAAGTAATTGTTAAAAGTGGCAGGGATTGCTTAAAGCTGTACATTTCACTTCCTCACTGTTAAGTCTTCTCTTTTCAGGATTACATGACCTTCTCTCTCTTTGCGTATTAGCAGAAAAATAATTTTTCCTGCAGTCAGCTTAATGCAATAAAAACTTGGTTCTTGCTGCTTCATTAAATACAGAGAAGTTGAGACCAGGGATAAAGTTTCCCTTTCAATAGAGAGCAAATCGGTCACTTGTGATCAGCATGGCACCCTCACTTTATGTAATCTAGTAATAACACTGTTCAAAGGCATCCCATGCTGCATTTCTATATGCATTTCTAATGCACATGTCGCTCAGGAATCTAGGCACCAAATACAAAATTAGAGATTGGTTAATGTTTGAACAATGGACTCCATCTCTCCCTTCCTATTTTAAGCTGCCTTCTCAGGCAGGAATAATCTTATTGGCTGTTTTCTAGGAGGATTCGTGCTGGGCCATCGTGTTACTCCTTTATAGGAGAAAAACCTGATTTAAAGAGATGTGTACTCATTCCTGAAAGTGACAGGAATGGGGCTAATACTGTAACAGTAGTGGTGCATAGCCCTCCATAGAAACATCTGCTCTGCGATTTTCACCCTCACATCTGTAGGCTGCATGCTTATACAACAGAGATGCCATGATCATCTGTATGACATTTTTTCCAGCTGCGTGCACTGGATATGGTACTATGTTTTAGAATGTACAAACAGTTTAAGCTGATGTAACAGCAGCTGGGTTTTGGAGCAGTTTTGTACTATTGGCTGATTAGTGGATGGCAAAAGCACTTGTGCGTTAAGGTATTACTTACTGGAGTGGCTCTACTGCACAGACCTTAATCTCTGTGTAATAAGCAGAGGGTATAATCTTTGATTTGGAATGGAGTCAAGGAATGAAAACTGTTTAGCTGGGTCTTCAGTATCTTCATCTCTCATTCTCAAGACTGAAGTTCTTGAATAAGCTTAATTTATCCCTAAGAAGTATTATAATGCTGATAGATACTACTTTCTTGCAGTTCCTGCCTGATAGCATTACAGCATGCAATTATGATACATAGTAAGATATCGCAGGCAGGCTTGCTAGCCTAGTGAGGAGGGCTTTCAACTAGGTTCACCAGGGGAAAGTGAGATACAGGGAGGAAATACAAGGAGGGTGCAAAAGGAGCAACCTCCTGATTCATACTGAAAAAGTAGGGCAATTGGCTAGTTGTCTTAGGTGCCTCTACACAAACACAAGAAGCCTGGGAAACAAGCAGGAAGAATTGGTAGTCCTGGCACAATCAAGGAACTATGCTGTGATTGGAGTAACAGAGACTTGGTCGGGTAACTCGCTTGACTGGCACACTGTCATGGATCGGTATAAACTGTACAGGAAAGACAGGTGGTAGAAAAAAGTTGGAGGAGTTGCACTGTATGTAAGGGAGCAGTATGATTGCTCAGAGCTCCAATATGGAACTGGAGAAAAGCCTATGGAGAGTCCTTGGGTTAAGTTTAGAGGTGAGAGCAGTAGGGGTGATGTTGTGGTCAGCATCTGCTATGGACCACAAGACCAGAAGGATGAGGTAGATGAGGCTTTCTTCGGACAACTAACAAAAGTTTCCAGAGGCTCTGGTTCTCATGGGGGACTTCAGTCACTCTGACATCTGCTGGGAGAGCAATACAGCAGTGCAAAGACAATCCAGGAAGTTTTTGTAGAGTGTTGGGGACAACTTCCTGGTGCAAGTGATGGAAGAACCAACTAGGAGCCGTGCTCCTCTTGATCTGCTGCTCACAAGCAGGGAGGAATTGGTGGGGAAGTAGAAGTGAGTGGCAACCTGGGCAGCAGTGACCATGAAATGGTTGAGTTCAGGATCCTACAAAAGGAAGAAAGCAGAGCAGCAGGATATGGACCTTGGACTTCAGAAAAGCAGACTTTGACTCCCTCAGCGAACAAATGGGCAGGATTCCCAGGAAGCTAATATGAGGGGGAAGGAGTCCAGGAGAACTGGCTGTATTGTAAAGAAGCCTTATTGAGAGCGCAAGAACAAACCATCCTGATGTGTAGAAAGAATAGCAAATATGGCAGGCAACCAGCTTGGCTTAATAGAGAAATCTTTGGTGAGCTTAAACACAAACAGGAAGCTTACAAGAAGTGGAAACTTGGACAGATGACTAAGGAGGTGTATTAAAATATCACTCGAGCATGCAGGGGTGTAATCTGGAAGGCCAAAGCACAACTGGAGTTGCAGATAGCAAGGGATATGAAGGATAGCAAAAAGGATTTCTACAGGTATGTTAACAACAAGAAGAAGGTCAGGGAAAGTGTGGGACACTTAATGAATGGGAGAGGCAACTTAGTGACAGATGATGTGGAAAAAGCTGAAGTACTCAGTGCTTTTTTTGCTTCAGTCTTCACAGACAAGGTCAGCTCCCAGGCTCCTGCACTGGGTAGCACAGTTTGGGGAGGAGGAGAACAGTCCTCAGTGGTGAAAGAACAGGTTAAGGACTATTTAGAAAAGCTGGACATGCACAAGTCCCTGGGCTGCATCTAGTGCATCTGAGGGAGTTGGCTGATGTGGTTGCAGAGCCACTGACAATTATCTTTGAAAACTCATGGCGATCAGTGGAGGTCCTGAACGATTGGAAAAAGGCAAAAATAGTGCCCATCCTTAAAAAAGGGAAGAAGGAGAATCTGGGAACCACAGACCAGTCAGCCTCACCTCAGTCCCTGGAAAGATCTTGGAGCTGGTCCTCAAGGAATCCATTTTGAAACATTTAGAGGAGAGGAAGGTGATCAGGAACAGTGAACATGACTTTACCAAGGGCAGGTCATGCCTGACCAACCTGATTACTTTCTGTGGTGAGATAACTAGCTCTGTGGATATGGGAAAAGCGGTGGATGTGATATCTTGACTTTAGCTAAGCTTTTGATATGGTCTCCCACAGTAGTCTTGTAAGCAAGTTAAAAAACTATTAATTGGATGAATGGACTATAAGGTAGATTCAAAGCTGGCAAGATTGTCAGGCTCAATGAGAAGTGATCAATGGCTCGATATCTATTTGGCAGCCGGTATCAAGTGGAATGTCCCAGGGGTCTGCCCTGGGGACAGTTTTGTTCAACATCTTCATTAATGATCTGGATGATGGGATGGCTTGCCCCTTCATCAAGTTTGGAGATGACACCAAGCTAGGGGGAGAGGTAGATATACTGAAGGGGAGGGATAGGGTCCAGAGTGACTTAGTCCAATCCTCCAATTTGTCTAGAAGAAATCTGAGGTTCAACAAGGACAAATGCAGAGTCTTTCACTTAGGATGGAAGAATCTCATGTACTGCTATAGGCTGGGATGGCTAAGCGGCAGTTCTGCAGAAAAGGACCTGGAGATACTGTAGATGAGAAGCTGGATATGAGTCAACAGTGTGCCCTTGTTGCTAAGAAGGCTAATGGCATCTTGGGCTGCATTAGTAGGAGCATTACCAGCAAATCGAGGGAAGTGATTATTTGCCCTCTATTCAACACTGGTGAGGCCACACCTGGAGTATTGCATCCAGTTTTGGGCCCCCACTACAGAAGGGATGTGGACAAATTGGAGAGAGTCCAGGCGGAGGGCAACAAAAATGATTAGGGGGGCTGGGGCACATGACTTACAAGGAGAGGCTGAGGGAAGTGGGCTTCTTTAGTCTGCAGAAGAGAAGAGTGAGGGGTGATTTGATAGCATTCAAGTACCTGAAGGGAGGTTCCAAAGAGGATGGAGCTCGGCTGTTCTCAGTGGTGGTAGATGACAGAACAAGGAGCAATGGTCTCAAGTTGCAGTGGGGGAGGTTTAGGTTGGATATTAGGAAACACTATTTCACTAGGAGGGTGGTGAAGCACTGGAATGGGTTACCTAGGGAGCCGGTGGAATCTCCATCATTAGAAGTTTTTAAGGCCCAGCTTGACAAAGCCCTGGCTGTGATGATTTAGTTGGGGTTGGCCCTGCTTTGAGCAGGGGGCTGCTCTAGATGACCTTCTGAGGTCTCTTCCAACCCTTATCTTCTATGATCTGGAAAGATGCTGGAACAAATTATTGAACAATCCATTTGTAAGCACCTATTAGGTAAGAGGTGGTTAAGTAAGAACTAATATGGATTTGTCAAGAACAAATCATGACAAACCAACCTAATTTTCTTCTTTGGCAGGGTTACTGGCCTGGTGGATGGAGGAAAATAGATGTGATGTGATGTATCTTCATTTTAGTAAGGCTTTTGACATAGTCCCAGACATTCTCATAAGCAAACTAGAGAAACGTGGTCTAGATGAATTTATGGGTGCGCAAATGGTTGAAAAATTGTACTCAAGAGTAGTTATCAATGGTTCTCTGTCAAACTGGGAGGATGCAGGGATCTTCCTAGGCCTGGTACTTTTTTAATATTTTCATTAATGATTTAGCTAATGGAGTAGAGTGTGCTTATAAAATTTGTGTATAAGACCAAGCTTGGAGTGGTTGCAAGCATTTTGGAGGACATGGATTACAATTAAGAATGATCTTGACAAATTGGAGAATTGGTCTAAAATCACTAAGATGAAATTCAATAAAGACAAGTGTGAAGTACTATACTTAAGGAAAATGAAATGCACAAACTATAAAATGTGGAATAACTGACTAGGCAGTAGTACTGCAGAAAAGGATCTGGGGGTTATAGTGGATCACAAATTGAATATGATTAACAATCTGATGCAGTGCAAAAAAGGCTGATATTCTGGAGTGTATTAACTGGTGTGCATGTAAGACATGGGAGGTAATTGTTCTGCTCTACTCTGCACTGGTGAGGCCTCATCTGGAGCACTGTGTTTTAGTTCTGGGTGCCATGCTTCAGGAAAAAGGTGAGCAAATTGGAGAGAGTTCAGAGGAGAGCAACAAAAATGATAAAAGCTTTAGACAACCTGATTGACGATGCTAGGTTTAAAAACCTGGGCATGTTTCACCTTGAGAAAAGTCTGAGTGGGGACCTGATAAGTTTTCAAATATCTTCAGGGCTGTTATAAAGAGGACAGTAATCAATTGGTCTCCATATCCACTGAAGATAGGACAATAAGGAATGGGCTTAATCTGCATCACGGGAGATTTAGGTTAGATATTAGGAAAATCTTTCTCACTGTCAGGGTTGTTACATGCTGCAAGAGGTTAACAAGGGAGGTTGTGGAATCCCCATCACTGGAGGTTTTTTAGAACAGGTTGGACAAGCATGTGTCAAGGATCTTCTAGGTATACTTGGTCCTGTCTCAGCATGCGGGGCTGGACTAGATAACCTCTCAAGATCCCTTCCAGCTTTACATTTCTGGGATTCTGAGAGTATCTGTTGAGTAGAATTCTATAACAAAGATGATATGGAGAACTGTTTAGCAGGACACAACGGGTTAAAAATCCCAAAGTTATAAAAAAACAAGATTCCTTATTTGTGTGGAGCAATTAAAAGTGTAATAAGTTTACCAATTTAACTGTCATTGTGGCATTTTACACTTTGAGAAATGAGACTAGACTTGTCAGTTTCACTTTTGTTCCTAGTCAGTTTTCAGTAAATTCTTTTTTCTTCATGCTAATCTAGAGCATGTTTGCATTGCAAAAGCTGAAGGGGAATGTTTATTAGAAAAAAATCTGCTACCATGGGAATTAAAATAATGAAAAAGGGGTGCCTAGTGATAACTTCTGCCCGAAGGGTCTCTGAGATTAGAGCATTTACCTCATAGCCATCCTATATGATGTTTTTTCAAGGACAGGGTCCAGCTGCGGCCGCATCCAGTTTTCCTGTCCAAGATGGTTTCACAATTTCACATAAGCTAGGACATATTTTTGCCAGTCTTCTTTCCAAATCCTCGTAAGTCTGAGGAAGAACGTAGGTTGCACTCCCTGGACATCAGGAGAGCATTAGCCTTCACATTGAAAAGACTGAACCATTTTGCAATTTGACACAGTTCATCATGGTGGCTGATAGGATGAAAGGTCATCCAGTGTCCACCTAGAGAATTTCATATTGGATCAACGCCTGCATCTGATTTTGCTATGATCAGGTAAAAGTGCCTCCCCCGGCAATTTTAACTACTCACTCAACTAGAGTGCAAACCTTGGCGGTGGCCTTCCTGACCCATGTGTCAATTCCAGATATCTGCAGGGCTGCCACCTGATCATACATTCACATGTTCATGTCTCACTATATACTTACCCAGCAAGCCTGAGATATGATGCTGGCTTCAGTAGAGCAGTATTACAAACCGAACATCTGTGAACTCCGAGCCCATCTCCAGGGATACTGCTTGTGAGTCAGCTAGAATGGAATCAACATGAGCAAGCACTCGAAGAAAAAATGGTTACCTACCTTTTTGTAATTGTTGTTCTTTGAGATGTACTCATGTCCATTCCATTACCCGCCCTCCTGCCCCTCTGTTGGAGTTGCTGGCAAGAAGGAACTGAGAGAGTGTAGGGCCAGCAGCACCTGATATACCGAAGCATGAGTGCGGCACTCCAGAGGCACCATGGCTGACCCTACGGATACTGTTAAGGCAAAAGTCTCCGACATGTGAGCGTGCATGCACCTAGAATGGAATCAATGTGAGCAATACATCTTGAAGAACAACAGTTACGGCTACACTAGGGCTTGATCCTGTGAGCATCTGTGTGTCCGAAACTCTCAGTGGACTTCATTGGGAATGGAGAATGCTCAGCACCTTAGAGGATCCAGGTATCCTATTTCCTGTAACTGAGTTGCTATGGAAAATCTCTCTAAATGCAACAAAGCAAACTACAGCTGGTGTGTGAAGTTGATTAAGAGCGTGATAATACATTAGTGAACAGAAAAGGGACACCTGGCTCAATTAGTAAAATGTGGGAACAAACTAGAGTAAAATGTCAAAATGAGCAATACAATTAAAAAAAAACTAACAATTTCAACTGCTGGCTTCCTCTGAGTGGAGAGGAATAGCCAGGATTTGGCTTGACACTGGAACCCGTCGTTAGGAGATCTAAGTGTAAAGGAAGCTGAGAAATGTCAGGATTAGAAGTGGCAATTAGAGAATAAAGATTTTATTCTTTGCCTGGTGCTCACATTGTTTCCTTTTGTGCTCAGTAGGCTGACTAATTGAAGCAAGGTCCATTCATGCAGCCTGCTTGAGAGATTAAAATGTGCTGCTGCAAAGTTGCTTGTTCTCCTTTCTTGGGCAGATGGAAATTTACAGTCACAGAATTGCCTGTTGTGTTGCCAAAAAACCTGTGACTTCCTTTTTGTTTTGAAAACTGACCATTATGGTGCATTTTTTTGTTGAAACTACTTGCACAAGGCAAGTTCATATAATAACAGTTAGGGCCTGCCTTCTCTCCCTTGGATGGATGCTGCATCACAGTACTTAAGGTTCCATCTACACTGCAATCTGTTGGTCACTGTTAAGGGACAATGTATAAAAAATTTCCTAATATGGGGTGGGGAAAACCTGTAATGCCACAGTGACTCATCAGTGATTTCTGTACGAGTTGCAGGTGCTAAGCACCTCTAGGGATCCAAATGTTTAAATATTTTTGAGGCTGAGTTTTAAATTCAGAGTTGGGAGGAGAGAACTTTTTGGTTTAAAATACTCAAAATATGGATTAGGTTGCTTCCTGAAAGAATGGTCACTTTCAGTCTATACGCCACCAGAATACTTCTGATTCCACTTTCTACTGTGTTGGAAGCAAAGATGGCAAAAGATTGTAGGCGTTCAGATTGTGCACAGCAGGTTTTCCAGAGTCGGGTTGTGTTGACATGTCTCCTCTCTTTAGGATGCAGCCAGCCTCTTTTGATCACCCAGGCTTCACTGCAGCAATCTCCTTACATCACTTCATGCTGGAACTCTCCCAAAGGACACAGGAGGAATTAACGTCATAGAATGTTGGGGCTTGTCTGCGTGGGAACACTCAAGAAGAAAATCTGAATTAAAATTTAAAGTGGATTAATTAAACTTTATTAAACCCTTGCGTGGATGCTTTTATTCAGAATTGGTGACCTTAATTTGGTTTAATTTCTCTTAGTGAATTAAACGGAATTAAGGCCACTTTAATTCTGAATGAGACCATCCACACAGAAGCTTAATGCGGTTTAATTAATCCACTTTAAATTTACAGCTTCAGGCTTGGTCTACACTTCAAAGTTATGTATGCGTAGCTGTGTTTGATGGTTTCAAAAATACCCACACTCAGACCAACATAAAACCCCCAGTTTAGATGAAGCTATGCCTACAGAAGAGGGCTTTTGTTGATATAGGTAATGTCTTTCAGGAAGATTGTGTTTCTACACTGACAGAAATACTCCCTTTTGTCAGGGTAGGCTGTATCTAAGCTTGGGGGCTGTGCTGGCATAACTGTGCTAAAATAGCTATGTGAGCATAGGCTTAATAGTGTAGTCATACCCTTAGTTAATTTGGATCACTTTTCCTGAGTGTTCCCATGTAGACAAGCCTTTAAAAAAGATCCAGAATAGAACTTTCTGGTTAGTTACCTAGAAGACCACCTCTCTTGAGGTCAGAATATGGAGTGAAATTGCTGCATGTCTAGCCCTAACCAGTAACTTCATTTTTCAGACCTTAATGAAATAGCAGGACAGACACCAGAACAGGATCTAGCACTCTCTTCACACACTAAATTGTCATCTTAAATATAATTAGGAAGACCAAAAAATAATTTGAAGAACAGCTAGCCCAAAGACTCAGAAAGTAACAGGAAAAACTTTAAGAACATCAGAAGCAGGAAGCCTGCTAAACAACCCATGGAGCCACTGGACGTTTGAGATGCCAAAGAAACTCTCAAGGAAGATAAGGCCATTGCGGAGAAACTAAATGAGTTCTTTGCGTTGGTCTTCATGGCTGAGAATGTGAGGGAGATTCACAAACCTGAGCCATTCTTTTTAGGTCACACATCCAAGGAACTGTCCCAGGTTGAGGTGTCGTTAGAGGAAGTTTTGTTACAGATTGATAAATTAAATAAGTCACCAGGACCAGATGGTATTCACACAAGAGTTCTGAAGGAACTCAAATGTGAAATGGCAGAACTACTAACTATGGTTTATAAACTCTCACTTAAACCAGCTTCTGTACCAAATGACTGGAGGATAGATAATGTGATGCCAATTTTTAAAAAGGGCTCCGGAGGTGATCCTGGCAATTACAGGCCGGTAAGTACCAGGCAAATTGATTGAAACTATAGTAAAGAACAGAATTATCAGACACATAGATGAACATGATTTTTTGGGGAAGAGTCAATCAACATGTTTTTTGTAAAGTGAAATCATGCCTCACTAGTCTGCTAGAATTATTTGAGTGTGTCAACAAGCATGTGGACAAGGTTGGTCCAGTGGATATAGCGTACTTAGATTTTCAGAAAGCCTTTGACAAGGTCACTTGCCAAAGGTTCTTAAGCAAAGAAAGCTGTCATGGGAAAAGAGGGAAGGTGCTGTCATGGATCTGTATCTGGTTAAAAGACAGGAAACAAAGAGTAGGAATAAATGGTCAGTTTTTAGAATGGAGAGAGATAAATAGTGGTGCCCCCAAGGTCTGTACTGGCACCAGTTCTGTTCAACATATCCATAAATGATCTGGAAAAAAGGGTAAACAGTGAGGTGGCAAAATTTGCGGATGATGCAAAACTCAAGGTAGTTAAGTCCAAAGCAGACTGCAAAGAGTTACACTGGGATCTCACAAAATGGGGTGACTGGGCAACAAAATGGAAGATGAAATTCAAAGTTTATGAATGCAAAGTAATGCACATTGGACAACATAATCCCAACTACATATATAAAATGATGGGGTCTAAATTAGCTGTTACCACTCAAGAAAGAAATCATGGAGTCATTATGGACAGTTCTCTGAAAACATCCATTCAAGGTCCAGCACCAGTCAAAAAAGTTAACAGAATGTTGGGAATCTCTAGGAATGGGATAGATAATAAGATGGAAAATATATTGCCTCTGTATAAATCCATGGCACGCCTACATCTTGAATACTGTGTGCAGATGTGATTGCCCCATCTCAAAAAAGATATGTTGGAATTGGAAAAGGTACAGAAAAGAGCAACAAAAATGATTAGGAGTATAGAATAGGAGAGATTAATAAGATTGGGACATTTCAGCTTAGAAAAGAGATGACTAAGAGGGGATATGATAGAGGTCTATAAAATCATGACTGGAATGGAGAAAGTAAATAAGGAAATGTTGTTTACTCCTTCGCATAACACAAGAGCTAGGGATCACCAAATGAAATTAATAGACAGCAGGTTGAAAACAAAAAAATATTTCTACACCCAATGCGCAGTCAGCTTGTGGAACTCTTCGCCGGAGGATGTTGTGAAGGCCAAGACTATAACAGGGTTCAAAAAAGAAGTAGATAAATTCATGGAGGATAGGTCCACAGTGGCTATTAGCCAGGACGGGCAGGGATGGTGTCCCTCACCAAGCTGGGAGTGGGCAACAGGGGATGGATCACTTGATGATTACCTGTTCTGTTAATTCTCTCTGGAGCAGCAGGCATTGGCTACTGTTGGAAGACAGGATACTGAGCTAGATAGACCTTTGGTCTGACTCCATATGGCCATTCTGATCTAATCTTTCACTTACATTTCAAATTCTCCTTCTATAATGCTTTCACCTGGTCAAATGGAAGAGGTGCTCTGCTGCTCAACCCATTTATATGCTGCTTATACCTCTGCTTTAGCTATTGAAACAAATGCCTCCTGTTTCAATCAACAATATCTTTCTTCTCTAAACTCCCTGACTAGTTCTGTAGATTACTTTCCAAGTGTCTTGCCTCTGTCAATGTCCAGAATGATATTGCTGAAGAATCCTTGAAACATTCCTACCCATCTGCCTGTTAGGTATTTCAGCCCTTTCTAAAAGCAGCCCCTGGGCAGGACATTTCCCTAATGATCTAAAACTAGTCCTATCTATCTAAATATTTATACTGTGATCGTAGTGCTTCTCTGGACTCTGTTTCTGAAGGAACCTTGAGAATGTCCTCTTTTTCCAGCCTTGCTGTGCACACTATGTACCCTGAGTTGAATAGTTCCTCTTCTTTTGGAGAGAAGATAGAGAGAGACTGAGACCAGATCTGCCAATAACAGATAAACCTGCTCCAAATTCTAGTGCCTTTCCTGGAGCATATTAAGGTCAGGCAAGCAATGCCTTGCTTTATTGTATGTGTTTAAGAGCTTACATTCACACATGCATCCAATTGCTTCATGACTGTAACTAATACTTGAGAGCCCTAAAAGATTACAATAGCAGGATAATGTTACAAATTCATACTTGCCCTGGTAGTTGGGGCAACCTAAAGATCCCTGTTTTGGTAACCTGTAATTGCATCCATAATAAAATATTCTGCTTTGCTGCGTAGCTGGAGCTCTAGGCTCCCAAGTGTTCTGTTATGCAAATAGGTAGTTGTGAACTCTGAATGTATTTTCTTCTAAAAAAAAAAAGAAATATAATGCCATCACATGTTAACAACAAAAAATGAATGGAAAACCAGATGTAGAAATGAGTTGCACATATGAAACAGACGTTTTAAAATGCTAAAATAGCAGACTGCTTTTGGCATTATTAAGTAATATAAATGATTCTAGTATGTTGTCAGCACTATGCAAGACATGAAAGTAAAGACAGTCCCTGTACCAAAGAGTTTATAGTCTGAGGCTGACGTCAAGTGCAACCCAAAGGAGGGAACACCCCCCTGCAGCGTCTCCCTCACAGTGCCAGCCACCCCCTGCCGCATCACTCCCGCCGCTGCCTCAACCCCCCAGTGCCAACCATCCCCCAGCTGCATTGTGTAAGAAGGGAGTCATTGGATATAGTTAAGGCTCCAATTTTGTAACGGAGGTCGTGGAAGTCTCGTCTCCTCCCGCTCCCCCCCACCCCCCAGCACTGCCTGCGATGGCTGACAGTTGTGGGGTACTCTGGTCGCATCTGGCAGTGTGGCCCCCACAGCTCCCAGTCACCGGCCAGAGGTAACTTTGAGCTCCCGGCTGCTGTGAGTGGCCAGGGGACCTGGACCTGCTAGCGAGGCCCTCTCTACAGCCACTGAGGGGGTTATGGGGACCCAACAGCTCCCCATGGATATTTTTAGCAAAAGTCAGACAGGTCATGGGCTTCCGTGAGTTCTTTTCTTTATTGCCTGTGACCAGGCTATTTCTTTTACAAGAAATATCTGTGACAAAATCTTAGCCTTAAGTATAATTTGAATAAGGCGAGAGTTTTGGCTTGGCGAACTGAGACTGCATAAAGGACAGCTGCAGGGAAAGGGCCAGATCCAGGAGTAGGAGAGGGAAACAAAATGGGTTGTTCAGGCTGACATTGGTACAGCAGAGGAATGAGAGAAAGTGTGATAAGATTAGGCCAGAGGTGTGGGCTGGGACTTGTGCAGGCCTTGGAGTTAAGCATAAGAAATTGAAAGGTAAGGACTGTACACTGAACTTAGATAATAATACCTATACATCTCCCTACTAGACACAAAAAAATATGGTTTGAGTAATTTCTAGTAGATATTTGCCCACCCAAGTTTAATATGTGTGCTGTACAGAGCTACTTGATACACACATTCAACAGTAGATGCACTGTGTTGATGTGTATGATGTACCTAAGATTTTATGTTGGTCCTTGCCTTGGTCTGTTTGATCTTCTCCTCTTCTAGTTTTAAGAGGAGGGGAAAGAATTGTTGCTTTACTGTACTACTAAATATTACGATAAACTAATATTTTGTTCTTCGTATGGATTAGAGGAGGGTTTTTTACTTTGAGTGGAATTGAGGAGAGAGAAGTTGTATAATAGTAAGTTCATCCATTCCAGCTTTCTTCCTCAAACCCAGTATTCTCCTATGTGACAGATTAGCAATCATCCTATCTGTATGGGTGCTATTAAAGGGAGTTCTCTGTTCTTATAGGGTTTGGACGTGGTCGCGGGCGAGGAGCTGGGAGATTTTCAGCCCAAGGCATGGGGTAAGTGATGCACATAGTTCTCAGGGAAAATCGAACACAATAGGAGTGTTAATTGCTGTCCAATTTGTTAATGCTACTTGACAAATGTATATTGCCATGGATAGAAAGCATACAAATCTGTGAAACAGTGTCTGCATACAATGGATCAAACTAGTATTTCACAGAGTGACTATTGCCATCTCTTGGCTAACTAACACTAACGTGAGTACACAGGAGTCAATGAGTCAGAGACACTCAAAAAAAACCCTCAACCCCCTAAACAAAATCCCCCCTCAGTCCTCAGAAAACTGAGCTTGTCCCTATGTAACCCAGCCCCTCAAGGAAAGTCCAAGTCAATCCAGAGGCATTGCAGGTTGAAAGTTCTGCATGGCTGGTTTGTAGCCCAGTTTGAATGGAAACTTGTTTGGCTGTAGTTTGAAGCACGTAGATTCTAAAAAAAATACCCCAAAAGACAAGTGAATGTCATCTTTTCTACCAGAAGATGTGGGAGCTTCCCTCCATTCTTAGTATTTTATATTTTAGACAATGTTCTTTGCATGTACGTGCACCTTGGTACAGAGTCAAAAGAAGCTTCTTCCCCTGCTGAACCCACAACTCTAAGGATTTTTCAGTCTTGCCATTAGGACTCTTTTAATCTGGACTGGAGAACTGTAACCTTGTTGCCTCTAGCCATTATTTGCTCTCAGCTAATTTTTGTTCTCTTGATACCACGGATACGATCCACAAAGTTACTGAGAACAAATAATGGCTAGAGGCAACGAGGTTACAGTTATCCAGTCCAGATGAAAAGAGGGGGCATTTCATTTTGTGTGGCTTTGGTATTCACTTTCTGCGTATTTCTGTTCTTCCCGACCTTTTTAAACCCTAGGACATTTAACCCTGCAGACTACACGGAGACTTCTGCCACAGATGGCTTTGGGCCAAAACCAGAAGTTTGGGAGACTGGTCAGAACGATGCAGATGATGGAACTGGTAAGATGGCATCCAAAAGTGGAAGAGCTGGAATGAAAAGCTGTAGCAAGTTGCCATTAAAATAACAGTTCTGTTGTGTTTTTTTTCATGAACCTCTGAAAATAGTTATACTTCTCACCTGACATGGGTATTTGCTCACCTGCACAGCTTGCTGCTGTACTCCAGCCTCAGGATGGCTGTGTATGTACAGCTCTGTGGTTAGACAATGAGAAGAGTAGTTCTCATTTGCAAAATTATAAACAATTCCCCACGAGTCAAGAGAGGTTGAAGGATGGAGCTATTTAAATCCGTTTCCCTATGGGGAATTTTTGATAGGTACATTATGGTGGGATTTTCCAAAGCACATGACTGAGTTACAAGCACAAGTCTCATTGAAAGTCACTGAGACTTGTACCCCTAAGTCACTCAGACGCTTCTGAAATTTCCACCATTACCATACAAGAAGGCAAACAGATTAGTTCCTGAGGTGTGGGAGAGTTGCTAGATCTTGCCATCTTGCAGAACCGGGAATAACTAGAAATGTGAATAGGCCATAGAATGGCTACCAGCAGAGCCCGTCTGTATCTTCATATGGAGATTAAGAAGGTTTTGTATTTATTGGTGGAGTCTTTAGGGTGGAATGTTCATTGCTGGTTAGAGGCAGAAACACAGACGATAGGTTGAAAGGGAGTGGTCTTGTCCGGGCACTGGAAAGCAAAGAACATAATCTGACTTATCAGTGACTCATGAAAAGAACAGAATAGCATGCTGCCTCTTTGAGTTCCAGGTCAAGAGATGTAATGAGGGCAAAAAAAGATTGTGTCATGCTGGAGAAATGCCACTAGTTACAGTAGTCCAGCAAGTGGAGGAAAATGGGTGACTTCAGCATCTGAGGAATTGGTCACAAGATAAGGGTTCTATGCAGGTCATCTTTTTGACAACCCTTCTACTGTCAAATGAAAGGAAAAGGCTGATACTGGTGACCAGCTGCTGATGTAAGGAGAAGGATTTCAGCTTCACCGAGCACTGGTGTGAGCCCCTTGTGATGTGACTTTCTGCATTAGACAGTCTCCATTTAGACGGATAGGAGGCGAATCTCCTCGGTTCAGAACTGGTATGGCTCCTTAGGCAAACTTTAAACTAGTTGGAAAGGATCTTTTACTTAGCTCAAAATCTGGCATGCATTTCCAAAATGAATGATTATTCTGAATAGATTTGTCCTGCAGCAAAACACGTATAGCTAGAATAAAGATTATTAATTCATTGATGTTAGTTTTTAAAAAATAAGTTTTAAGGCCAGAACAGGCAGTAGAAGTGATACTACATGTGAAATCCTGCCTATAATATTAACGTTGGTGCTTGCTATATAGAGGCAGAGAAGAGAGGTGTGGGAGGCAAGGCATTCTATTCTAATTATTTTAGAAGCAGTAAAATTCTACTTTAACGAAGAAAGGAAAAGATACAAGAAAGGAGAATCTACACTGAGAAATTGATAGTCTCATCTTCACTTCCTCACTAAGAATGGAGAGCCAGAGAAATTCTTGGAGAAGCTATTGATATTTGAAATCATGCGAATGTATGCTAATAGAGTACTCTACCCAGATGTCTGGGTAACAGGAATAGCTAAATATGACTAAGCACAGATTCCTAAGTTACACAGAGGACAACTTTGTGACCCAGATGGAGGAGCTATCCTTATTTACTTGGCAAGAGTAGAAGAATTCACTGAAAAATGGTATAGGGGTAATGGAGTTTGTTGCTAAAGCATGAGCCGCTGAAGTTCTCCTAGTTCTAAATGGGCTAGAACACATCAGTACAAGGGTATTAAAATCCAGGAAACCAGATTGTGAAGACGATGAAAGGCTGGTGAATGTGGTGCAATGGGAGGAGAACGTGGGGAGAGAAGCCTGGAACACCATAAAAATTGTCATATGGAAGAGTGAGTGACTAGAAGAATAAGAATAATGCAAAGAAACAAGAATGCATGCAAAGTAAAGATAAGGGCAGCAAAAAAAAGCAGAATGAGATATTCTCTCTAGGTAGGAGTGGAAAGATAGCTTGAGAATGGCTTTTCATGTTTAGCTGGAAGAAAAATACTAGACAGCTAGTGGGGAAATACTAAACCACAAATTGCACAACAGTTCAGCCTTTTTAGATGTCCTTCTAATATCAACTCAGTTTTGAGTTCATCATGCTTGTTAATTTGTCCCCCCACTAACCAGGCTCAATTTTTCAGCTTTTTAAAATGTCATCTTAGCTTATGAAATCCGTTTGCACTAAAGATGCCTTAGAATATGTTGTCCTGGGCTGTCACAGATGGCAGAAGAGTCACAAAAGGCTGCATGGATGCTCTCGAGATTCCGGGGCATCATGAAAAAGCCAGTAGGTTCCATGATGTTGCAAGGCAACACCCACGTATTGCTGATTGTGAAGAGAAAAGGAGAGGAGTCGTCTAAATAACTTACAGAACCTATAAAAGTTAAAACACGCATCTATTCCGAAGAGTGGAAGGGAGCTGTTTATAACACTTCCCCTACTATTTGCTTCTTCTGTCCACTATTTTTTTAATAGTTGTAGGATATGTTATACAAACAGCTTAAAGAGAACTTTTTAAAAATGCAAAATGAATGATCCATACATGAAAAGCAATAAATCTGAGCACTGGGTGAGTTGGTAGGTTAATGGGGTACTTGCCAGGTGGCCAGAGGTGCCCCCAGCTTTCAGATCTTTTGCAATACACTGAATGCACTCATTTTCTTGTGACTTCTTGCTATGGGAGAAACCTGTAAGCATCTAGAAAATAATGGGATCCTGAGCAATAAACAGCATGGCTTTTATATAGAGTAAATCATAGCAGACTCAATCACTTTTTTTTTAATGAAATTATAACATCAGTGAATGAAAAGAATGCAGTAGATATGATCATGTTTACTAAAGTATAGATATTGTGCCTCAAATTTACTAGTAAATGTAATTCAGATTGGCTTGGATATGTGCAGTCCCATGTGACTTATGGAACTGACAGAAGGGCCACAAAGTAGAGAGAGCAATAAACCACAATGTATCAGTCTCGGAGGATGGAGGTAATGGAATAGCAGGGAAGCTGCAGAAGGTTGGGTTTTAGGCCCATTGTTGAAATGGAAAGAGCATTTTAATGAAAACTGCAGATTATACTAAATTGGGAAGGGCTGTAATTTACAAGGATAACATAAAACAGAGGGGAGCTAGGAAGATTAGAAATAGGGATACAATAAGTTTCACGCTCAAAAAGTGCAAGGTAATGCTTCTAGAGTGAAAGGAGGAAAAAAATCCCAAAGGTGGTGTGATCAGTAGCCAGAAATTAGGAGGAAAATAGTAGCAATCACACCAGCAGTAAAGAGTAGAATGCACTTTTACTGGCTCGTTGAGCTGCTGCAAAGCAGATAAGCCAGGTTTTACGGAAGAAAAATGGAATCACGCACAGATGGAAATCCAGGATGAAATATGCATAACAAACATACTTGGAAAAACAAAACACAAACTTTCAGTAGAAAGAAGATAGTTGTAAAAACTGCAGTGTCTCAGAAGACCTAGGGCAATAGTGGACAGAAAATTATTCAAGTTTGCAGTGCTGAAAGGTGGCATTAAAGCCAGCGTGATGGGTTTTTTTTTCCTCCCTTTGTTTTTTGGACTGCAGACTGAACATGTTGAAGAGAGGACCTGTTGTGCTAGTAGTAAGATCATACCTGGAAGACTGTATGCAGTTCCAGGCCCTTCAATGTAGGAAGACATTGTCAAATAGGAATTAATTAATGGAAGAGCAACAAAGTAGTTGAGGCTGGAGGGATTGACTTTGGAAGCAAGAGTGAGAATGAAATGTGTATAACTTGGCTAATCTTCTAAAATGCGTAGTGGGGGAGACGTGCTCATTGTCTGCAAATGTTTGAGGGGTGCCAGTGCAGAAAACGGGTTGATCCAGTGCGAGTATAAAATAAGAATGGGATGAACCATTAGGCTGAATGTCAGGGAAATGTCCCAACTGTGGGACCTGTTGGTTTGGAATACTCTCCCAAGGCAACTGGTGGAAGCCCGATTGCTGGACTTGGGTAAAACAAAACTAGACAACTTTTGGAGCACTATTGTTTATTATTAAAGTACTGACACACTACACAAAATACAGAGACCATCCTTGCCCTGAAGAGCTTTACCGTCTACACAACTCAGACATAGAGTAGACAGGAGGATCCATTCTTAAGAGAAACGAATAAAAATACGTATAGAACATATCCTGTAGGGAGCAATCCTCCATTGGCCAGGAGGAAGAAGCCAGAGGAAAGGCTGATCTAACTTCCACATCTAAATTATACTACTCACTTGGGCGCCTCCTCCTGTCTGAAAAGTCATGGACACGTGGGCTAGCTTGGGAGTTTGTCCAGGAATTGGAGATCTGGTGAATTTTTCCTTGGAAACGCCAAAAATTACTTTGCTTAGCTGAAGGTACATGACACAACATGGAGAGCTTCAGTGAGAAGCTATTTGGTATAGTGTGATTGAGAGACATTTCAGGCAATTTTATATTGCTCCACAGAGCCAGCCCAGAGTGGACATTATCTTACTCAGGACCTGCCAAATAATTGTGGACTCCAAGGTATAAGTCCTCTTTCTTTTTTGGGGGTATGTTTGTGTTTGGGGGCAGGGCTGATCAGATTGCCAAATCAGCAGTGTTCAATCCTACTGTCTATGACTTAACTGCAATGTAAAACACACAGAGGAATGAATTCGGATATATTGATATATAGACATCTATATTGATCTAATTAGCGTAGACTGTATTTGATGCTGTCTTCAAGGGGCTTAATGTTAAAACTCATTAATTGCAAATGGTTCAGAGCCAAACACAAGAATGCATTTAAAACGGAGGTGTCTTGCAAAGCTACATTTGATCAAAGGTGGTGGAAACTGAAATTGTACTGCTGGTGGGTGCTTCGCTTGTGGTTGTGTAATTAATTTAGTGGCTCTGTTCCTGGGAGAGCCTCAAGTGTGTGTGCCCCAACACTCCTGCTTTCTAATGGTTTCCGACTGTTGTGTGCCCCCTCTCTCCCTTGCTGTTTCCGGTGGAAGAGACCAGTTTTAAAAACATTAAACACAGTTCCTATTGCTGTGCTATTCCTGCAAGCGTTAGTCTGCCTGCTGCTCTGCACAGCCTGCTCTGTACAACCTGTGACATAACTGTCTTGGCACCATGCTGCAGCTGGAGTGGTAGGCCAACCACCATGCTGCCACAGTAGGAATGAGATTTTTTCCTGTAAAATGGCTCTCTTCCAACTCAGGGGAAAGTGGAATGGGGTTATTCTGGCCTGAGGAGACAGCCAGCAGGCAGGAAGGGAATGTCCTAGAGGGGACACCACTGTGTGCTGTCAACTCAGGAGGGTACGGACCAGTGATACGCAAACTACAAGTGGCTCTTTACAGCACATGATGATATTAAAACACTGTGTGATTTAATTATTAGCCAATCTAAGTTATTAACCAATCAGGATGCTTTTACTATGTTGCTTACCAATTGTAGTTAATAAAATAATAATACTTGATCAGTCATTTTGCTGTGAGAAATATATATAAATAGTAAATAAAAAAATGAATTCACGCTACTGTGGCTCTTTTGGGTTATGTTAATCACTGATTTGGCTCCCGAACCACTGAGGTCTGAGTATCACTGGTCCAGATGCAGACTTTGGAAGTCTAAGCAGGTCTTGCTCCACTATGCAGCCAGTATGGATCCCATGTTTATGGTGGTTCAGAGCTCAGAGTCTACTCTGCTTTAGGATTCCATCATTAAGTTTAATCATCAGGGAAAGGTGAGTGGGGTCAGTTTCTCACCATGCTTTGTGCTATTGAGTATGATGACTGATTTAAGGATACTGTAGCCTTTCCTTTAACATAAACCATTTCTGGTACCAGAAGGGCTAGAAATATCCTTAAATTCTAGAGAACATGTTTAAAAATATCTCCCAAAAGACTCTAACTCTGTAGAGCATCTCATGGTCCTGACCATAATTTCCTGCATGTACTGCATTCATAACTGTAATTAGAGATGGACGGTAAGATGGCTTTTAATGTGCAAACTGAAATACGATATTGGGCTTTAGGATTTGTGCCTAATTTCTCTTCTCTCCCATACTGCAACAGGAGCATGGAAGAATTCGATAGAAGAATGGACAACAGAAGACTGGAATGAAGATGTAAGTATATGTGGATGGGTAGGCAGCAATTATTCACTCTGTGCTGTCTGTGCATCTCCTTCAGAAGTCAAAAACGTCTTGTGTAATACTTTGCAATGTATGGAGGGGTTGTAGTTCATTCCTATTTAATGGAGGTCATAAAATCAATTATTTGATGAATTTCATTGTACTTTTTGATTCAAATAATGTAAAATATTATTCCCCATTTTATCAGTCAGGGTGAACTATTTGTGAATATAAGAATTTTACATATTTTTTTACAGTTAAAATATTTTCATTCTTAACGCAACTCTACTGTTTAGCACTTATGAGAGTTAATCACGCAAATTTCTCCTTGCATTGTCTAGAGCTTACACCCTTAGCATCATGAGACTCTTTTTATATAATGATCTTTATGAACTGGTAGATTAAGTATTAAAACTTAGCGACTGCCCAAATTTTGATCCATTTGTTTCTGTTTATAAGATCTATATCATTCTTCTAATTTTTTCAAAACATGAGTCAGTCAGTCTTTGTGTTAACAGACTATTAAAAAAAAAAATGAAGACATATCACATAATCACATTTTTTTGTTAAGTTCTTCCTCCCCCCCACTTCCCCTCATGTCCATGTATTTTTCTCAGGCCAGTGGCCTTGCTTCATATCTGTAAAGCACTTGGCACATTTTTGGTATTGTAATAATATTAATACCTACCAGCCCAGTCTGAGGAACCCACAGTAACAAACCAGTGTGTGTATGCAGGTTAGAGGAGTTTGTGGGGGAGTGGAGAAATTTGATAAGGAAATGAAGAACTTCAAAAATCAAGGTCCTTCTGCTGTATGGGGACATCTGATATTCTAAGCCCGTTTTCCTAAAAGAAGAGTTTACTTCAGAATGTTTGGTCAAAACCAGTGATGGTTTTGGTTCTTACTGGAGAGAGGAGGTCTCACTTCAAAGACAAATCTGAAAATTCTTTCTTAGCTTCCAAGGAGGTTGTAATCTGGAAAGTATTACAAGTGCTATAAAAGTTTTATTATCCATGTGCATTCTTTAAATGTGTCAGTTTTAGATTAATTAGAAATCTGTCTTCTATTTTTTAATGTCTGAGGAGTGGTTCTGTTGTTGGTATAGTACAGTCAAATAACTGGGCTTATTACAGGAGCAAGGCCTAACTTGTTGAAGGAACTCTATGCAGGCTAACCCCTGCATCCATTTGGAGCATCGTCGAAGTCATGTGCTTCCATGTGGGCACAGGGGTTGGCTTACATGGAGTTCATTGCAGGATTCGGGGCTGACTTTGTCTCACTTCACATCAGGGATCCGTCTATTCTTCTTCGAGTGGTTGCTCATATGCATTCCATTTAGGTGTGTGCACGCCGCGTGCACAGCCGTCGGAGAAACTTTTTACCCTAGCAACACTCGGCGGGTCGGCTGGGCGCCCCCTGGAGTGGCGCCACCA
>NC_133774.1:5830328-5915949 GCF_003597395.2 Chelonoidis abingdonii
AAAGAGAGATAGTACAGTCGCATGAAGCGCTCCACTGGCAACAACTTCGGCGTTTCGGTTTGACACACTGGACAGCGAATCTCACTATCAGCCAGTAGAGCCAGCAGTGTGAGAGGGCTAGCAGATGGAGACGAGATCTCCCGGGGATACGAAAGCGCGGACGCGGTAGCGCTACTCGACAGGTCACAAGGAGTGGTACCAGGCGCCTGGCACGCCGAGCGCAATAATACTGACGCCTTGTCCGGACCTTGAGCAAGACCCCTATGTAACCAGGGAAAGCATACAGTGACGTGATCACATATGCAGTGAAAAGCGTCCGTTACTACAATCTCTTCGGGTCGAGAAGCCCGAATGAACAAAACTCCTGCATCTCCTGTTCGAAGCGGGATCTCAAGAGGTCTACGAGGAAAGCCTCACCTCGGAAAAATGGAGTACAATGACTCCGATGCGATCAGCCAACGTCAGAGGAGACCTGCTCAGACATCCCCAGGGTTCCGACGCAGGAAAGAGCACTAGATCCACCGAGGTAATACAGAAGTCCATAGATGAATCCTCTTGAACAGCGAGGAAGGAACCCACAGAGCGGTGATGTCCCCCTGCCCATACATCCTTTTCAAAACCGAACACACAATCAGAAGAGTGACACTCGACTACCGTCGACAGCGAGACGCGACCGGCCCGTAGCTCCCTATTATAGAAGTAGCTAGTCGGCAGAGAGACTCAACGCCCTGGGTCCTGTTGAGCGACTACAGCCTCCCCAAGCCGAGGATACCACTTCGTTAGGGTAGAGATAGGTGCTGGAGAAAGGCACCTGCACAACCTGAGAACTCACAGCCACCCCCAAGGAGCGGGCGGGGAGGGCCACAGAGTCCCTGGTCGACGAAGACCAAGTGAGAGCCACGTCGAAAGGTCCGCATGCGCACCTGGCATATTTGACATGGTCATGCGCCATACGCCAACACAGCGTCGAGCAGCTTGCGAGCTGAGTCAACAGCTGCTTGCAAAGACTGGACGAGTGAAGTAGAGCGCTAAGGCCAAGCGCTGAGACAATTAGGGCTCTGGCAGGAGATCCAGGCGCTCCTATATGAATCCAAGTCTCGCGTCGACTTAGAGAGAGGAACTCTCGCGCATTGAGGTAATGACCCGAAGCGGACAGAAAAGAGCGTACCTTGTTGACCACTCTGGAGACGTAGACGACTGGGCAGAGGCGAGCGCACCATTGATTGAGTCGCAGTGCGATACCAGTAAGGAAACATTACGGCGTGCTGTTGCGGCGAGGAGTTGCGCCAGCTCGAGAAACACGGGCCAATGCCTTCGTGAAAAAGCCCTCGGGTCAGCACACCAAGCCAAATGGAGACAGCTAAACTGAAAGTGGTGCAGTCTGACCGGTGAACCGGAGACTTCCTGTGTGCGGGAAATAAATGCTAGTGGGAAAGTACAGTTCGTCCTTCATATCAAGGGCGGCGTAACCAAGTCCCCAAGGAACCCAAGGGACGATAATCGGTTCCCCCAGTGGAGAACCATGGGCGGAACGCTCAATTGCGTAGGCGACTTGTTGAGTCCCGCAATGCTAGGAATTTGGTCGGCAGACCCGTCCGCTGGTGGTATTGGGGTACGAAGATACGCGGAAGAATTGAACACCTCCCCCCTTGCGGCAGCGGAAACTTTCCTCTACCGAATCCTGGAAAGCTGGCAGGAGACCACTTGTATCCGCTCGTGCCAAGTCAAACGGATTATTGCTCTGAGAGGTCCCTGATCAGACGTAGAATCCTCGCCGGGGTAATGGGATGGCGGAATGAATGCGAAGTAGAAGCAAAGCTGGAGTGGTATTCCGTAGCTGTACTGGTGCGCAGGTCACCTCAAGATGCGGTTCAAGAAGAGGTAATAGCGACCTGTCGTAACTGCCCCGGAAAGGAAAGTAGGAAAGGCTGTTTGAGACAAAGCAGTGACTCAACGGATGCACTAGAAGACGATGCAGCTAGATACGCAGCGTCCCTATCATTTCCGCAGGGCTACACTTCAAAAGCGCTTTTGGCCCCTGATTATTGCTTAGAGGGGTCCTTGTAGCACTCGGGCACCTGACGGGCCATGAACCGTGGCAGTTTCGCCCTTCCCGTAAGGGGAAAAGTAATATGAATCTCATACTTGTACAAAATAAGAAAAGTATAAAGAAAAGTTGCTGCAACTTTAAGCAAATTGTTGAAGTTGCAAGCCGAGGTGCAGGAACACAGACGTGACATAAGAACAGCTCAGAGCAGGTCTGGTGGTGAGTACGGTCTTTTCAGGTGGGAGCTGAACCAATCGGGGTAGTTTCAAGCAGAAGCAGTAGTAGGAATGCGCCCGGGAGTATGTCATATAAGTTCTTGTCCATGTTATCCGCTGCCTTTATCTGTATATAATAAGTGGATAGTGGTTTGGTCCCTTGTAGTGGGGCTGACTATTATCTGGGGTGATTAGCAGGAGCGCTGGTGCATAAAAAAACAAGAGTGTCTGACGATAACTTGATCTATCTACTTGACACCCGACCGTTCTTGCACCTGGTGAATCCTGCCTGTGCGGAGGCGGGAGAGGGCGTGGGGTTGGGGCCTAAAGTCTCCGTTAGGCCACGGGGGTGGCACCCGGGCGACTTTAAGGGACCTTGCCGTTCAGCTTTGAAGGTGAGGGTCTTCTATCAGGAACACCCGGCCCTCAAGGTTAATTCCTGCAATGTGGCTGCAGTACTGGGGGTAAGGTGGATGCCTGAGCCAGCGGGAACACCTGCTCAGCGTAATTCCGGGCACAGTCCTAGCACCAAGTCGGCCGGCGTCCAGCGCGGGCCACTGGTGCTGTTTGTTGTTGTATTTCTTGTTTGTGGTTTGGTGGTGGTTTTGTTTTTCGTGGCGGGTGTTGCTCGCGATTAGTGAGTTGATGCGGCTTTGCCGATACGGTTACCTGTCGGCAGTTAGCCGCTTTAAAACAGAGTTTGCGCCCGCTGGACCAAATGCCAAGGAGTTCGCAGCCTTTGTAGAGCGAGGGCAAGGAAGATGCACATAGGGCTGTTTTTGTGATTGCTGTTGTTACTGTACCTCCTCCAGCTGCGCTGGACGCGGTCCGGACTTGGCCTGCTAAGGACTGGTAAAGCCTCCGGAAATTACCTGAAGACGGAATTTCCTGGTCTCAGGGCCTCACCTTACCGCCGGGGCCCATACTTGCAGACAAACATTGAGTGTACTTAACCCTTGTGAGGGCCGGGGTTTGTTTTTCGCGATAAATGAACGAGAGCCCTCACTTGCAAGAGCCTGAAAAAGACGGCAAGGTCACCTTAAAAGGTTCGCTCGGGATGCACACCCGTGCTCGAACGGAGAACCCTTAAAGGCCTCCATAACCCCACCGCGCCTACTTCCGTCGGCCATCGAAACAATGGCAGGACTCACCAGGGAGGCCGAGGTCGGTGTCAAAATTGTTAGACGTCAGGACTCACAGTGTTGTTCGACCGACTCTGGTTATTTATTAGAGCACAGCGCTCTGCTAAGACACGCCAGATAATGTGAGCCCCAATACGATAAGACACAAGACATCTTATTTACAGGAAAAGTAGGGCAGGAGTTTAAGACAAAGGGGACAAAGAAAAACCAACAGACAGCGAACAACCTGTGGACACCCAGATGACACATAGTCCAGCGTCCTTACTGATTGACTTATCGATCTAAAGGCTAAACCCATAATTCCCAATTGCCCCTAAAACGGTCGACAAATTGTCTATGCTAATGTCTTGTGTTCCTGGACACCATGATTTGCAACATTCCAACATATTTTGGCTTAAAAGGTGCAACGAACATTTCTTATCACTATAACATCATTATTATTACAGATAGAGTTGATTGAGTGGGTGTCTACTTTAATATTGAGAGAGAGCGGAGACGGCCGCGGATATAATACGCCAAGTGCTGGTGATCGCTCAGGCGGCTTCAATGTCTCAGAAGGTCCTCGGTCTAAGAGCTGCCAAGTTCATGTGGCCAAAAGGCAGGCTTGTTGGTTATATGGTACAGACTGGTGGTCCCGGTGGCTTGAGCTCAGAGCTCTCTTTCAGGATCGCTCTGTTTCCACTCTTTGAGGATCTCACTAGACCGCCTTTTAATCCAGTATGGCATTATAAGATTCGCGGCTGCGTAGGTCGCAAGATACTTCCCATAGATATAGAGAGGATGCGCATCTAGTTGGATGCTGATCGGTATGTATGTGAGAACCAGCTCTCGAGCATTTTAGGCTTTGTCATCCTTCCGTGCCTGCGGTTTGCTACCGCCAGTCCGCTTGATGCCCGATTCTCTTCTCAGGGAACCCTTCCGCCTTGAGCGAATTGGGGATCTCGTTTGGCTACTGGAGAGTACAATCTCTCCTCGCTGAGAGCCGTGTAAGAGGAAGTGTGTATGAGAGGGAGAAAGGAGTTATTAGGAAGTAGGAGATAGAATAAAGACTCCCGCTATTTTTCTCATCACACAAAACAACATATACAATCCACCAATTTCTAGATCTGCGGGTGACCAACAGTGGCTACGAACATTACGGACGTCCTGGAGACCATGTGTATCTCCGTTCCTTGCCATAAGAGCTGGTACAAACGATATAAGACGCGTAACTGTCCATAGCCACTCCCGCCAACACAGGAGAATACCTTCGGTCACGTCAGACGCAACCACCGTTCAAGTTTGAGACTGTCCTCCCTTGTGGCCTGTCATGAGAGACAGAAGCAGTATTCACGATAATGCTATGCGTCGACGGCTGCTGCACTGCGCACAACAGCAGATACAGTCTTCCCAAGCCAGCCAATGGCTTCAAGGCACCATCGCACTGCACCAAGTCCGTCGTCCGGTACAAAAAGGACTCTTTGTCCCGCTGGGGATTCCTCCTCAACATGCCGTAACACTCCACTCGTCAATTCCGAATCGCAGAGACTGGTACTTCAATTAGGAGCGACAACTGGACTCCTCCCCGTTGCCAGAGTCCACTTGTCTCAAGCGCTGCAATACCTATCGCTCGACTTCACCGCGTCCAGCTCTATACGCACAAGCACAGGACTGACCTCAGCTCCGCACTGCCTCGCCCTGCTGGAAGGCATAATGCCGCATTGCCCATGTCGACCAATAGCCAGGCTGCGCATGCGACGCCTGTTCAGAACGTGGCTGTTCACTTGGTCTTCCGGTCCGACCAACCCACACATGGACGGTGCTTGTTCAATGATGCTCCTACCCGGTCCTCTCCGCTCTCCTCTGACTACGAGGGTGCCGTTCAGTTTGGCAGGATGCCTAATCCAAGCAAGCCGATTTAAACGACAATGCGTCGATCAGATGGGAGGCACACCTTAGGTCGCTTTACTGGAGCGCCAGGGGCGGTTGGTCTGGCCGAACGAGATGCACCTTCATACTCAACATACCGGGAGGCTACGGGACCGTTCCCTCTGTTCAGCAGCATACTCGGGCCGTTGTGTGGGTCGGTCTTTACTTAAACGGCCATCATACATCACGGCAGCAGGGGACTAGATTGAACTACCCCTGTGTCAATGAAGTCCATTCAGACTATGGCTTTGACACTAGCCCTCCGAGCACTCAACGAGTAGCTCCTTCATCCCGGAAAATGGCGCAGCAACCATACAGAGAACACGTCTGAGCAGCGTCCTGTTCCTCTGCCACGAGTGGCCGATCAGATCGACCGTCATTTTACTCCATTTTCCAGATGTGGGGTCCTTTCCCTAGTAGACCTATAATTGCTGCCCCGCTCGAACAGTTGAAGTGTCGAGGAGTTCTGTTCATTTCCAGGGCCTCTCCGCCCGGTGTGATAAACGGTACGGTCCTTTCTCCGTGCCTTGAGCCAACCGCCTACTTTATTGCCTCCCCGCCCTTATCCTCCTGGTACATCAGGGTCTTTGCTTCAAAAGGTTTCACAGAGACAAGGGAGCTATCTTATAGCGCCAGGCGTGGCCTCAGTGCAAGCTCTGGTACACCCCGCCTCCTGACCTGTCAGTGCACCGCTGCCAATTCCCCTCCCCAGTGTCCGGAGCCTCCGTCACAACAGGACACACGGAGACTTCGTCATTCCGGATCTGGCGATGCCTCCACACGGCGTGGCTCCTACATGGCTGAATGCGAGGAATTATGACTGTAGCGGTTCTTCGTTGGTTTTTGGTTGCGGTGTTCTGGGATGTGGTGAGTATTGGGTTGTCAGTTATGGTTAGGTGCGGTTGGTCTGCCGCACTGGCCCAGTAACCGGGAAGGACTGACCAGGGAATCCCCAAGCGTATCCGGAGGCCTACAGGTCCTTAGCACCAATTCGCCGGTCCAGCGCAGCTTTGGAGTGAGGTCCTGTTCGATCTTTCTTGCCCTCCTCTACAAAGGCGCCGAACTCCTGGCAGATCCGGGGCACAACGCTGAAATGCGGGCTACCTCCGGACCAGGTGTAAATGCTCGTGCTGATTCGGCCTTAAGAGGGCCTCCTGATGGCAACTCGACTGTAATGCCCGCTGGAATAGGACCTACTGCCTGAAGGTCCATGCCCGTAGCCTCTTGATTTGTGCGGCGCCTGCGGCCCCCCCACCCCCCCCCCCCCCCCCCACCCACCCCCGCCCCCCCCCCCCAAGATGGGGCGCTCCCCTCGTAACTGATTGGACAACTTAACTGGAGGAGGGGGGTGGTAGACATAATAGGTTTGCATAACCCTTGAGGTGCACCATAAATCCTCGCTCCACACCTTTGCTGTCGGTCGGATGATGCTGGCACGCCATCAAGGATCGGTAGTGCTTGTATATGTTTTGTTATGAGATGGGAGACTATGCACCCGCGGGCATCGGCAGCCAGAATAGGACAACCGAGGTCTCAACTCTCGCCGATTCCCCACCGGGAGGCTTAGTTAAGGGCCACCCGGTCGAAAGACTCCTGGTGGGCTCGCAAGTCGATCGGCGGGGCGCCTGAAGAAGAGAGCCCCGCCATGGCCCTCAATCGGTGAAGAGGAGAGGATACGCCCGTAACAAAGGGTCTTCGCTAGGGCTCGCCCCTGTGGGTCCTGCAGTAAAGGACTCCGGGGAGTGTGCAGAGGATGATGTGTATGGGTCCCCGTCTTCCGGAGAGGACGGGATATGTAGCGGCTCTGTGTCCACGACGTTGTGGAGCAGCGTGCAGGGCCGGAAGCCAGGTAGCACCCTGGGTCCTGATGGAAGCCAGGGTGTCCACATGGCCCATTGCTGCTGGCGGGATTCGTGGGAGCGACTGCCGTGAAGAGTCCCCAGGGAATAGTCAGCCGTCTCGGTCCCGACAATAGCGCTACCTGCCCCTGGAAGAAGGCAAGACTCTTACCGGACGGCCATCGGAGGGGCCGCGAAGGTGGGCACGATGCCAGATGGACTCTGGCCGACCAGAGCGGGGAACCTGGGCGGAACCTGGGAGCCGGACACGTGGACCTCCCCCGCTTGGTGCCGGAGGTGTCCGGGCCTCGAAGCCTCGAGCGGCGAAGAGTCTGCTCCGGGGAATCGTGCCTGCGGCGGTGCTGGAAGCTCGACCGGTTGGCCGCGAATAGCGACGGGAGCGGGTGTAGACTGCCGCCGGAAAGGGAGCGGGAGCGGTGCGAGGAAGAAACGGTGCCCCGCGATGCGGAGCCCGGGTGCCCGCGATTGGAGCGGTGCACGAACTCAGAGTGGTGCCGGCGTGTGAAATGGTGCCGCATTGGGGGAACGGTGCCATGAAGAAGAGTGCGGCGAGGAGACCGAAGTAATCTGAGTGAGGATTGACCGGAGCAGTGGAGTGAGGGCGGCCCGTAGAACAATGGCGGTTTTGCCCTTGGGAGGAGGGCATCAAATGAACAGGTACACGGGCTGTGCATAACTGGCGAGGTACGTGGATGGGTTGGCCGATGCATCCTGGCGTGATCTGGCAATCAGTCTCGTGCCTCTGAAATGTCTCCGGTGTGGAAGGCAACGCCAGCTCGACCGCCAGGCCTGGTGCCGGGAGCTGCTGTTTGGCGCCGGAGCTCGACCGGCAGTCGCGCGGGGCTGAGTCCGGGGCCGATCTAGTGGCTGCCGCAACATGGGGTCGGTGCGGGCGGGTCTCCTCAGGCGCCATCTTAACGCTTCGGGGCGCTGCAGAAGGGTCCGTACCGAGGCTTGGCCGACTCTCGACCTCCGAGAGAAGGGAGCGGCTGCAGAGTTGCCTTCGGCGTCGCGTGCTGCGTGCCGAGAGCTTAACCGGTACCGACGGGACGTGACGCCGGGGGAGTGGTCTCATTCCGCTTGCTAGCTCTACTCTGGTGCCGGTCAGACAGCCGCCTCTCATGAGGACTGTCTGGATCTAAGTTCCCTCTCTTTGGGTAGCCGCTGAAGCCTTACAGATGGGGCACTTAGACATTTAAGTGCGACTCTCCCAGGATTGTCAGGGCAGGAATCGTGGGGATTCCCTGTCGGCATCATGCGCGATTGACAGGCGATACATTGCTTATAAATCCCGCGGAGCCAGGCATTGAGCTTCGGTACTGGCGTGGGTAAGGAAAGTCCCCGACTCCGCAATAACTAATAACATACTAACTAACATTTTACTCAATCTCAACTAATAACTATGTAAGACGATTAAGCGATAAACATAAACAGGCGACTAGTCGAATATGCGTAGCTAGGGATAGAAGTGGAGGTCAGGCAACTGGCACTCGCACTGTTCCAACTGACCTGACCAACGGGCGGTAACGAATAGAAACTGACAGGGTGGTCGGGTCGGACTGGGCTATTTAGCGTGCGGCCGCCGTGGTGGCGCCACTCCAGGGGGCGCCCAGCCGACCCGCCGAGTGTTGCTAGGGTAAAAAGTTTCTCCGACGGCTGTGCACGCAGCGCGCACACACCTAAATGGAATGGATATGAGCAACACATCTCGAAGAACAACAGTTACAGGGTAAGTAAGCTTGTCTTCTGGCCTGCCAACTACACTCATGCAACAAACTAATGACTTCAGTGGCTGGTTTATTACAAACTGTTAGTGTTAGTGGAATCCAGTCTCTCAGTGGACAAAAGCATTGATTCCTTCACATGGAAAAAGTGTAGCCTATAAAAAGGCTCTTTAATCTGGTGGGGAAAGGCATAGCCAGAACCAGTGCCTGGAAGCCAAACCTAGACTAATTTAAATTAAAAATATACTTTAGCCAAGTGCAGATTGTGCTTTAGTCAAATGCAAGATATTGGGCTCAATACAGGGGTAATTGGGTGAAATTTAATGGCCTGTGAGATACAGGAGGGCAGACTAAATGATCTAATGGTTTCTTCTGCTCTTAAACTCTACGAATCTAGAATAGTGATACTCTCCGTTCTGTTTAAACAGTAATAGACACTTGGAATTACAGTATATGAAGATATTACTTCACCTACCTTGTATGGCTAATATATGAAAATGACACTGTCCCTTTAACAAAATACAATGTGAAGGCAAGTCAAATTAAAAGCAAATATATTTTCAGGTACTACAGTTGGTTCTCAGTCTTTCTGGCAGTTTTTACAACCAATCTCCTATTTAGAAAAAAAATGGACAGAAGTGTGATTAAATTGGCAGTGTCCCTTAAACAGGATTTAAGATGGCATGAAAACCATCAACTTCATTTAGTTTTAACTTCTTTGGCCTCAGTAACAGTGTTGCTGGGAGGGTGCCTCCCAGCCCATGTAGATATACTCATGCTAACTTGGCCTGATTTAGCATGTTAGAAATAGCCTTGCAGCACTGGCAGAGGCTAGGGCTAGCCACCTGAGCTCCGACCCAGGGGGTTGGGTGGGCTTGCGAACCTGTGCCATAAGGTCCGCACTGCTATTTGTAGTGCATTAGCTCGAGCCAAACTAGTTGTCTACCCAGGCTGGGAGGTACACTCCCAGTTGCAGTGTAGACATACCCATTAGGGTCCTGATTTTGGTGGTTTGTTACTCTTACTTTGTATTTCGCTTCAGTTCTTAAACACACATCTTGAGTATTTGCTCCCAAGCCATATTAGTTGGATGTGGGAGATGGTTAGCTGCTGGTAAACGTTGCATACTTGGTGACTAGGCCAAGGTTTTACAACTGGAACTTTGCTGATGTTTGTATTTGAAGGGATGTCACTGTAAGAAGGGGAGGCGCCCCTGTGAAGTTGACTTTTAAAAAACAATTGATCATTGTTTGTCATCCACCTATTTTTAGAAATGTGCTAGTACATTAGTGAAGAGTGTGTTTATTGTGTAGCACAACTAGTTATCCCAGACAGTTACTCAGAAGCAGATAAAATTGCTTCTAAGAAACTCTGGTGGCATCCGTTTCAGCTGCTGCACATGTCATGGGCTCTGACAAATGCCATAATCCCAGCAGACTCTCAGATCTGCTGCTTGTTTACTGTTTGCCACAGTCCATAACATAAATGTAATACAGCAGAGCTACTAACCTGCATCTTGGGTGTTGTTTTGCATGCAATTATACTTGGATAGAGAACGTTTTTCCCCTTTCATGCCCAAGAGGCGCTTTTGAAATGGTCTCAAGTCTATCAAGCTCTGTAGCCAACCTGCTTTCAGGGTTTGTCAGTGTTCTTAGTCACTGTTGATCGTACTCCAGGTTAAGTGAGCATGGGAAAGTGAGCAAGTGTTAATGTTATATTGAGGATTTAATATTTAACTAAGGGGTGGCAGATCACAGCCTACCACTCCGCTCTTAACTGACCTCTTAGTGCCATAATAATGCAGGAATCTCACAAGGCTGCAGAAAGCATAGTACAGTGTATGCTACAGTAACACATAATAGGGGAAGGGCGCTATTGATGGAGCAGGAACCTTTACTATGAATTTATTTGGGCTGAAATTAAACACTTAACCTTCTTTATTGTTCATTATTAAGGCTATGATTTAGTCATGGAGGCCATGGCAGTCACAGATTCCGTGACTTTACCGGACTTCCGTGACTTCTACACTTCAGGGGGTGGGGGGTGGGACTGTGCGCCCCTGCCCTGCAACTGGGGATGGCTGGAAGCAGGACCCTGCAACCAGGGCCGTGCAGCCAGCCCCGCGGCTTCTGGGAGCTTCCGCTAGGGGCTGCAGCTGGGGCAGCGCACTCCAGCCCTGCAGTGTCCTGGGCTAGGCAGGACCATGCCCCTTTGCTTCCCAGGGCCATGTACCACCCCTACTAGCTGTAGCCAGAGCTTGGTGGGGGGCTGCAGTTGGGGCCACCCATCCCTGTCCCGCAGCTACAGCCAGTTCTGGAGAAGGCTGTGTCCCCTGTGGTGGTTCTTCCCCCCCCACCCCCGCTCCGCACTTCCCCCCCACCCCTGCTCCGCAGCTGCTGGAGCTGGGGCTGTGCCCCCTGCCATTGTGGGAAGCTCGACCTGTCGGGTCTCCCACAACCCTCAATGGGACTTCATCTGTCCTCCCTAGCTAACCCTGGCCTCTGGTTATTTTTAGTAAAAGTCACGGACAGGTCACAGGCTCATTGAATTTTTGTTTCTTGCCTGTGACTTGTCCGTGACTTTTACTAAAAATAACCTTGACAAAATCTTAGCCTTATTCATTACGTATATAGTGCTGTATATATGTGGTGCTTTACATAACAGATGTAATTGGAATCTCTGCCTCAAAGAACGAAGTTTAAAATAAGAACTGGCAGAGGCAGCACAGGGGGAATGAGGGAGGAGCTAGGAGTTTCACTTTCTCATAACACACCGTACTTTGCATGAACTGTGTTCCAGCATAAAATCCAAAATGCATTCATCCAGCTGTCAACCCACTCTTCCAACACCACAGAACTAGATCTTTGCCTCTTGTTGGTGGGACTCATTCACCTTTAAAATACACATCAGAATCAGTCTTGGCATGTAACGCTCAATTTGGATGAACATTGTTCCATAAAAGAACCCTAATCAGATGAGCACTCTTGCAATTTGATTTAATAACTGTAGCATATTTAGGGATGTAACTCCCAGTGATGTCAGTGGAACTGCACACAGTATGGCAGAGATGAATTTGGCTCTTGCTTTCCAAGACCTCAGTGGGACTGCTCACTTTGTATAAAGTTAAGAACGTGTAAGGCTTTAAAGGAGAAGGGACCCAACCTTCAGACTCTAGTGAAATGCTTGCTCACTCCTTTGGTAAGTCAGCTGTTCTTAGGCTTAGTCTACACATAAAGTTGTACCGATATAACTGAAGAGATGATTTTATACTGAATTAGTTAAAGGAGAGTAATGTTGTGTGTGAGCGCTCTTGTATCTGTTTGAACTTAACTTATATCAGTTTAACAGCTATATAAATATAATCACTTATATCGGTGTAACTGCATCCACACCAAAGGGGGTTTCATCAGTTTAACTTAGTTGGTTTCTTAAGGCTTGTTTAAACACAAAAGTTGGCTTGTGTTAACTATACTAGTGTAGTAAAAGCAGCACAACTCCCCTAGAGTGGACACGGTTATGCCAGTAGAAAGATGCTTATGTTATACTGTTATATCTTATTCCCTGTCCATTATGAGAATAAACTAATTTATGCCAGTATAAGGCATCTTTATGCCACTATAACTGCATTCACGTTAGAGTCTGTAATGATATAACTATTAGGGTAAAAAAACCCACATCCCTAACAAATACAGTTATATTGGTACAAAATCTGTGTGTAGACCAGGCCTTACACCAATATGTTTAAATCAGTGCAGAACTGTGTACAAGTCCTTATTAAAATTGGGCTGTGTTTTCTTTGTCCTTTAAAGATGATCTGCTGTGCAACTTTTTACTATAGTTTGGTATTACTGATCTCTTTAAGTTACATAACCAGGGTTGGATTATTTATTTTGAATATTGCTGCATGTAAACTTTCAATGCACATATAACTAAAATACACTTTCTCCCTCCTTTTTTCTTCCCCTTTCTCAGCTTTCTGAAACAAAGGTCTTCACTGCATCTTCTGTTCCAGCTGAGAACCACATCACTCCTGGGCAAAGGTAGGGGAGGATTTACGTCTTTGTTCCATTGAATGTTCTCACAGCGTAAACTCTTTTATGCACTCCCTGTAAAAATTGTTGAAGTTTCAGCATTTGGCACACTTTAAAGTTCAGTTCGATAAAATACAAGAAAACAATCCTGTGTTTTCCCCCAGGAGATGGCATGTGTGTGAATGGACAAGCTCATGTCTAATCAGAATTTTGGGGGTGAATTTATTTTAGTATTAATATCTGATTTTTATCTAATATTAGGCTCTGACTACACTGTAGTGTACAAGAGGCCATATTAAGTATATGAAAGGCGTGTGTTCCAAATCCTAGTGTTGTGTAATGTGGAGCAAATTCAGACATATGCCTAGTGCTCTGTTCCTGCTTCTGCCACAGAATTCCTGTGTGATAATGGGCTAGTCACTTCACTGCTATGTGCATGAGTTTCCCCATCTACAAAACGGGAATAATACCTCATGGAGGGGGGGCAAGCTTGATGCAGTAATATTTGTAAAACACCTTGATTCTCAGGTTGCAGGTGCTACAGACATGTAAAGTACATACTGACTGAGTGGCAGGATCCACTCAAGTAAGCAAATAAAATCTCTTTTCACTTACCTCCCATGGCTCAATCATGTTGATCTCCCTGAGCTTACCGGGTAAGCCAATGGGTGATTAGCTACCATGGTGGTAAGTACTTTGGACATACCCAAGAGAAATTATGATATTCAAATTGCACTGCGTTTCACTTTGAAATGCTAAAATACAGAACAAAATGCAAGGTTTTCTTCAATTCTGAAGCAGTAAATGTGGCAGCGATAATAACCCTCTGCTCGAGCAGCTGGCAGGACCTTGCCATCTGAGTAGAAAGCTGGTTTCTCGCTTTTCCTAGAGGTGCTGTATGCTGCAGAGATGAGACCTAGGAAGGTTAAATAATGTTGCTAGCATAGTGTTTTCGTATGGATCTTAGTTATTTGATCTTCTTTCACTCCTCAAGTATCCCAATTGTGAGTATTTGACGACAGCTTACTCTTTCTTGTAGCATTGACCTAGTAACGTTACTTCAGAAACCTGTGACCTCTAGCCAAGAAACAGAAGGCATCTCTTTCGAGTCTCCCCAACAGCAGAGCTTTGGCCAAGCCCTAGTCTTCACGAATTCCCAACACAACACCCAGATGGCAACAGGACCAGGCAATTCCAGTGCTGTCAACTCCTATTCTCCTCAGAGTCTGGTAAAATTAATCTTGGCTTTTTAAAGACTCAGGATCTTAAGGAATAAACTCTTTATACTTTTTCAGTTAGTTTCTTGTTTTTTCATAACTTTTCTTTGCAGCACTTAAATTGCAGGTGATATTGAAGTGTGTAAGAGGACACTGGACTAAGAATGTCCTTCCCACCCCCAAAAAAGTGTCAGATAGACCTTTTTGTGCTCACAGGCTTGTTACTTGTCTGTTTAAGTGAACTGCTTGTTTTGATTCTTGAGAAAAGAGCAAATAAGTTTTCTGCATATTGATTAAAATGAAAATCTTTGTTTATAAAGCATTGAATTCTAGGCCAGAAGACTGTGATGTGGTATTTTCCAAGCACATATCTGACTGGTCTGTGTGGAAATCAACTATTACTGAGTTTTCTGGACTAATGGAAAGTTGGCTACCCTTTGTTAGTTTTAATAGAGTTGGAGATTAGATGTAGGAAAATGTTTTGAAACAGATTGAATACTCTTGCCAGTAACTTTACCTTTACACTCTTTTAAGGCACTATATAAACAAAACTACATGGGTCAGATCCTTAGCTTGGGTAAATCAACAAACTTCCATTAACAGTTGTGGAGCTAAACCAGTATACAATAGCTGGGGATCTGGCCCCCTATTGTTAGAGCTCAGTTGGATTTTCTTGCGAAGTTTTAACTTTTCACTTTTAATTAGAAATCTGGGGATGAAGTATGAATTGAATTGCTGCCAATGGGAGCGATTAACTCAGACCTCACAGGTTTGGTCATGTTAACATATAGTGAAAAATTTTTTTTCCTTATTTTCTTGCTAGTCTTCAGTTCTCTGTTCTGGGTTTGGAGAACTTGGATCCTCTAAATTAGCAAACTCCACTGGATCGCCGCTCTTGGACCAGTTGAAGTCTCCAGGTTTGGGTCAGTTCACCTCTCCAAGCTCTCAGCAAAACAGCAGTAGCTCCACTGCCACCACCGCCACCACCACGTCATCCTGGGATCTAAAACCCTCTATTAGCCAATCCTCTGTCCTCAGTCAGTTTGGTAAGTGTTTAGATATTGGGATGTGTTTTTGTTTTGTTGTGTTGGTTTTTTTAAGCCATTGACTGTGGAACTTTGACCCTTCAGTGACAGATGTTATGTAAGAGACTTTTAAAATATTGAGAAATGGCTTCTCTTTTGAAATTAGATTCCTAAAGGAGACTAGTAAACTTGATCACATTATATTGAGTTCCATTCATAAAAGGTTAATAAGTTATATATGTTATAAGCATAATAGACATCATAAATATTTTTATAGATGGCTTCAGTAGAAAGTGTTACAGATGGTTGTAAGCAGCGTGTTTGGCTCATCTTTGGCAATTGGTTAGCCATTTATTTAAAAATCTATTACCAACCTTTTATAAACTGTTTGTAAATGGAACCTTCATATAAAGTATGACTGTAAATGTCTCTAGGAATCCTGGGGAAAGACCTTTTTATTTTACCTTGACTGTACTTCTACTAGTGACAAAGTATAAAGTTTCAATGCTAGACTAAGTTAATACCACCTTATAATGCGTTCTCTGGCTCTTTAATAGTGTGGATCACGTCTTAATCCTGGGACCACCTGCATCCTGCATACTTCCCTTTCTGTCCACGATGGAGTAGATCACCGTACCTCCCATTCACAATTACGTAGACCCTTCTCTGAGGAGGGTTAGACAAGGCAGTGATTAAAAATTGCTTGAGCAATCTCTACACTGTTGCTTCCAGTGATGCTCCTACTGTGGAGAATTACAGGTCCTGGTTTTGCCAGTATAGAAGCAGCCATTGTGGTAGCAACCACAATTGTTCACATAATGTAATAAGAAAATATTTGTTTTCAGCTGCATTTTAATGCAGTTTAGCAGCTGAAAATAAGAAGCTGGCAACATGTAACCTGCAATGTTCTGTGGACCTCTTGTGTTTGTGAACCATAGTTTTGAATAATTGCTTATAAGCCTGTCCTCCAAAAGTCATGAGTTTTAGCTTTTATTGTGAATTGCACTTCCTGCATTTAACGGAGTCCCACTTTCAGACAGGTCTTCACACTGTGGAGCGGTGCAAGGTCTGACTAAAATAATACATAGCATTTCTGCTAGGGACTTGAGTATAATGCAGTTGTGTGGCCATATGAACAGCTGCCTAATTCCCTATTTTAAAAAAATTGCCATTTAGTCCTATTTCAGAATCTCCGTTTTCATTTGAAAAGAGAAAATTAAGTTGCCAGCTCTGTGGTTGCAAAAATAATCTTCAAAATCTGATCATGTAAAATAATGCGTTGACAGCTGACAGTCTGCACGCAGTCTGCAGCAATAGCTCTGAGAGGGGTGAATAAAAGCACTGATTCTTCAGCTACAGAGATGGAACATAGAAGTCCTGGGAGCAGAGTTTAATGCATCAATTATGATTTTCTTTTCCCAAATGCTGGCTAGACTTTAAATCCCAGCCTGAACCATCCCCAGTTCTCAGCCAGCTGACCCAACGACAGCAACAGCAGACACAGGCAGTCCCTGTTCCTCCTCCTGGATTGGAGTCCTCCTCCTCCCAAGTAAAACTCGGAGAGCCATCACCAGTAGACAGTTCTATGGCTGCAAGCAAAATGCTGCAGCTCCCCAGCATGTCTATGGATAACCAGGCAGTGTCTGCCCATCAAACACAGCAGAAACAGATCAAACCACCGAAACGGAGGATACCCCCAGCTTCTAAGGTGGGTAACACAGCAGGGGCAAATATATTGCAAATATAGGCTTTAAGATACATGAGGGCATGGGGAAACTTCATAGGGCAGTCTTGATGCACTTTTGGGTTTAACACAGGGAATTTTAAGATGGGTGGCTTTATAGTCCAGAAGACAGTGATGTGGTATTTTCCAAGCACATATCTGATTGCTTTGTGTGGAAATTCAACCATTTCTGAGTGTTTTTGGACTAACTAGTGACTGGGAGGTGAATGCTTAAAACAAAATACTCTTTAATAGGCACAGAGGACAGTGTAACTTAATTTCTTAGGCCCCAAAAAGTATGTGGGACTGACAAATTAAATTTTAAGCTGGAGGGATTCTAGTTAGGTAAAATTATGCAGCTCCATCTGAGAAGCAGCTGTAGTGACCAACAAATTCAGGTTAGAAGCCAAGGCTATGAGATTGTAACCAAGTTACATACTCGGTGTTCTGTGTGTTCGTAGTTCCCTAGAGTCCAAAGTGGTTCATGAATGATTTCTTTCATATAAACTATGTAGATACAGGATTTTGTTTTTACTTTCAGATTCCTGCCTCTGCAGTGGAAATGCCTGGATCGGCCGATGTGACGGGGTTAAATGTTCAGTTTGGAGCTCTGGAGTTTGGGTCAGAGCCTTCTCTCCCAGAGTTTGGGTCGGCCCCAAGCAATGAGAATATTAGCCAGGTGCCCAGCAACAGCTTGTACTCGAAACCTGTAAAGTACGTAAGAGTTCCATTCCTGTGTTCTCTGGTACCAAAAAAAGTGGCATGTGAAGATCAAGGTCTCTTGTGCCCAGGGGCTGTTTGGTGTAGCTGTCTCAAAAGCAAAAGATAATTGCTTGTGAGCCTCAGTCTTTATTTTCTGAGGATGGCACCCTTAAAAGGAGGATGATCCCTTTTCTGATGACTAGAGAAACATTCTGAAAAATGGGTTGGCATGGAACGGGGAATGAATTGAATTTAAATGCCCTTTTCATGAGCTACCCTTCACATTGTTACTTCATCATTTTTAATTATACTGATTCCCAAAGCTATTTAAGTGAGGGTTTGGCTCCCTCCCATCCCATCTCTCTTATAATTGACCCAGCAGAGATAAATGCATAACAACGTCAATCTATGTCAGCAGACCAACACCATAGATTGAGGTCTGACTTCACTGTAAGCTCAGCCTAAAGGCAGCCAGGCTCTGAAGTGGGCAGAAAGCCCTTATTAAAATGCTAATATCTTCAGTAAAAACAAGGGAAATGCAAACATAGCAGCCAAATACATGCTTACTTTTCAAATGTTCTTTCAGAGTTTTGTTTGTGTAAAATCTTCCTTAAAAATTTTATGGAGGATTTGCAAAAATAAATTCCTCTATTCATCTTAACTTTTGTAAATGTTTTAAAAAATGCAATACAAACCTTAAAAAAAAAAAAAGGAAGGGAGGGGGAAACACCCCTTCCAGTTTTGGCAGAGCAAACATTGCAGCATTGTGCTGATGTATGGCAGCCTGAAAGAGACCATATAAACAGAAATGGAGGGATACCCAGTTTCTGTATCCAAGATCTGAAAAATACAACTTGTTGTGTTAACTGTCTTAAAGTAATGTTCATATCACAGGCAAGAAAATTTAGGTTTTAAAAAGTGCTTTTTAACCTGTAAAGTCCTACAAGACTGATGTTAACTCAAGCAATACTGGAAAGGCAACAAATGTAAAGAGTTTAGAAAGATCGAGAGCAGTGTATGTAAACTGTCATGTATATTTACAGCAGTGTTGTGTAATAATAATACCTCTTATTTAGTGCCTTTTGTCAGTAGATTTGAAGTATTAGAATATTGACTAAAGGCCTCAGTCTGATCAGACACCATTATGCTGGGCTCTGGTACAAACACATGGTAAGAGGTGGTGTCTGCCTTCTAAACCTTAACAATCTAAAAGCATAAGAAATCACTTGTGAAGTATAACATTAATTCTAGCCAGGAAAAAGCAGGAAAACAATTATCATAGCTAACCTCTTTGAGAGGAGGAAGAGTGGAACATGGGATGAGAAAAATACAGTTGCCCTAGGAAGAGGAAATGCCACCTGTTGCGGAGCGAAAATGCTGGCTCTGAACAGAGGGCCCCCTGTAACTTTGCCTAGGCTCACATTCAGTTGTGTTATGCTAGGAGACTGGAACATGAGCAACTTCTAGCTGAGCAAATGGGTATCCAGTTCCAGATTGCTGTGCAGAAACTGGTAATGTCATGAAGGTATCTGAAATGACATTTAACAAGATGATAAATAACTTTTACTTTTTTCAGTGATCCTTTGAATACCTCTTTGCCAATATCCAATACAGTACAGGAGTCCACCTACACAACTTCTGCCATCACTTCTTCCAGTCTGACCTGCTCATCCCAGAGCACTAGCCCCGTAACAACTTCTTCCTCCTATGACCAGACTTCTGTGCATAGCAGGATAGCATACCAAAGCTCCATGGCTCCATCGGATTCAATCCCTGTTGCAGTCACGGTAAGTAGATTTCAGAAACCTTTGATAATGAAAATAAATTAATTAGGTTATTTGGGTGTTCGTGACATACTATGGCTATAGCTCAACTGTTTTGTTGAGCTCAGCAATAGTGGTTGTACTCTGAGACTTCAGTGGCTAACACAGAGATGATATTTTTGTCTGTTAACGTCTCTTGGACTAGTTAAAAGATTCTCTTTTGACCCCCTCCCTCCCAAACTCTGTTGTTCTTTGCTGTTGCTTTTCTGGCCCTTTGGTCCTCCGGTATGCAGATTTTTGTGATGTTTCTATGGATTCTATGGATATTTCTTCTTGATTTGCTCTTCAGTCTGTTTCTAGCTAACATTCTCATTTTGACTGACTCCTGCTTCCTGAAGCTTAGCATCTTGTTTTTAAAAAAACAAATCGATATTACATGGCTACCATGATATCTTGCCAGCATAACTTCGGTGCAGAGTCTGTTTATTATATTTGTACAGCATATAACACAGTGGGACCTGACCTGGTTAGGGCCTTCAGGCACAACCACATTATAAATGTTAAATAATAAAAAAAAAATACAAGACCAAAGAGAACATGCTCGTTACATTTTAAAGATCACAAGGTCAGCAGGTCCACATAACGTGCATCCAAGAATTTAAAAAGAGATGGCTGAAGAATTCACTGGGCTGTTAGTTATGAGTTTCAGTAAGTCTTGGGGAAGACGCTGAGAAAGTTCCAGAAGATGAAGAAAGCTAATGTTGTGCCATTATTTAAAAAGGGTAGATAGGATGACTTGAGTAATTATAAGCCTGTCAGTCTGACATTGATCCTGAGCAAGATAATGGAGTAGCTGATACAGGGCTCAACTAATAAAGAATTATAGGAGGGTTAATGCCAGTCAACACAGGTTTATAAAAAATAGATCCTGCCAAACTAACTTGGTATCCTTTTGTGATGAGATTATGCATTTGGTTGATAAAGATAAGTGTTTGATGCAATATACGTAGACTTCTGTGAGGCGTTTGACTTGGCGCTGGCTGACATTTTGATTAAAAATCTACAATGATATATTAACAAGGCATACATTAAATGGATTAAAAGTTGGCTGATTGATAAGTCTTAAATTGTAATTGTAAACAAGGAATCATCATCGAGTAGGTATATTTCTAGTGAGATCCTGCAGAGATCTGTTCTTGGTTATACACTATTGAGTATTTTTATTAATTACCTAGAGGAAAACATAAAATAATCACTGACAAAGTTTGCAGATGACGCACAAATTGGGGGAGGTGGTAAATAACAGACAGGTCACCAATTCAGAGTAATCTGGATCATTTGATAAACTATATGAAAGCAAACAATGTGTATTTTAATGCAGCTAAATATCAATATCTAGGAAAAAAGAACGTAGACCATACTTACAGTATGGAGAACTGTGTCTTGGGAAGCAATGATTCTGCAAAAAATCTGGGGGTCATGTTGTCTAATCAGGTGAACGTGAGCTCCCAGTGTGACATTGTGGCCAAAAGAGCTAATGCGATCCTTGGATGCATAAAAAGGGGAATCTCATGCAGAAGTAGCTAAGTTATTTTACCTCTGTTTTTGGCGCTGATGTGACTGCTGTTAAAATACGGTGTCCACGTCTCGTGTCCACAATTCAAGAAGGGTATTGATAATTTGGAGAGGGTTTGGAGAAGTGCTGCAAGAATGATTTAAGGATTAGAAAAGAAGCCCTATAGTGATATACTCAAGGAGCTTAGTCGATTTAGCTTAACAAAGAGAAAGTTAAGGGATGACATGATCATGGTCTTATAAGTACCTAAATGGGAATTACACATTTGATAAAGGACTTTTCAAGCTAGCAGAGAAATGTATAACAGGATCCAGTGGCTGAAAGTCAAGGCTAGACAACTTCAGACTGGAAATAAGGCATAAATTTTTAAGTGAGGGTCATAACCGTTTGAAACACTTACCAAGGTTTGCCATGTATTCTCTGTCACCAGCAATTTTTAAATCAAGTTTGATGTTTTTCTAAAAGATCTGCTCTAGGGATTATTTTGGGGGCAGTTCTCTGGCGTGTGTTATACAGGAGGTCAGATTAGATAATCGTGATGGTCTCTTCTGGCCTTGGAATCTGCAGATCTGTGAATCTAAATGACAATAACATCTTCTTTGTATTTCTCCATATGAGCTCCTTGCAGCAATTTCAAACAGAATTACGTTCTGGTCTCTGTAATTTAATGGCTCAATCACATTTACCTTCTGAACCAAGTCCTATGTGATGGTGCTCAGGATTATAAATCTAGAGCATCCACTTTTGTGGACCAGAATGATCCAAGAAGCAATTGTTTCCTCTCAGACTTTATCTCCCAATGGAAAGTTCAGCCTCTCTCTGTAATTTGTCTAGATGCAATTGTGTGTTCTGTTAGATCAGGGAGACAACAGTTTCTCAGGTATCCCTGACTTTACCATCACTCATTCATACAACCTTCTTGTTTCATTTTTATACCTGTGTCCCTGGCATGTCTCTCTCAAACACTTTCCTACTATAAAATTTAGCCCAGGGGTTGGCAACCTTTCAGAAGTGGTGTGCCGAGTCATTCATTCATTCACTCTAATTTAAGGTTTCACGTGCCAGTAATACATTTTTATGTTTTTAGAAGGCCTCTTTCTATAAGTCTATAATATATAACTAAACTATTGTTGTATGTAAAGTAAATAAGGTCTTTAAAATGTTTAAGAAGCTTCATTTAAAATTAAATAAAATGCAGAGCCCCCCGGAGCAGTGGCCAGGACCCAGGCAGTGTGAGTGCCACTGAAAATTAGCTCGCGTGCCACCTTCGGCACCCGTGCCATAGGTTGCCTACCCCTGGTTTAGCCCAAGGAATGGCAGTTGATTATTTTACGTCCCTCTTGACTTTCAGTTTGGAATGAATATAAAGTTTTGCAATGAGCAGCCTGTTAAATGTCTGAATCATGTAGGGTTTTTAATACCACCTCTGTCAGATGGGTTACTTATTTGTTTTTCCTTTGTTTACAGAATGGGCACAGTGCTGTTCGAACACAGCCAACTCTTGACAGTAAGTTTATAAAGCTTCACTATAGACGCAACTGTTTTTCTGACTGTCCCCTACCCTTCAACATGCACACCATTGTAATAGATAACTTAGAGAAAGTTGTACAAAACCTTGTTTAATTTTTGGCTGAACAGTTTGAGTTTTAAACTTCGTATCAGAAAATAAACACAGAGCTTGCACAAGCCCCATTGCTACTCTGTTCTTTCAAAGCACACGCTGCCACAACCAGAGCTGTCCCCTCTGAGTCCCTCAGCAAACCATCAATTCTTAAAGGGACAGGGCATAGATAAATATAACCCTGATGTTCCTTTGAGTGCTGCACTCCTCCCATGTAAATGTAACATTGTCCTAACATTTCTGTTAACTATGTATAACATACAGTCCATTCATTTGATTTATTAGAAGTCTATAAGTTGCACAAACTTGTAAATGGTTTCAGAGTGGTAGCCGTGTTAGTCTGTATCAGCAGAAACACCGAGGAGTCCTTGTGGCACCCTAGAGACTAACAAATTTATTTGGGCATAAGCTTTCATGGTCTAAAACCCACTTCATCAGATACAATCTGATGAAGTGGGTTTTAGCATCTGATGAAGTGATGCGAGTTTTAACCCACTAAAGCTTATGCCCAAACTCGTAACTTCCTTTCTCAACTGTGTCTTTGGGTGTCTCTCTCACACGTTCTGGTACTGATGGTGGAAATGTATGCATCTCTCTTCAGTTTTTCATATTAAGCAGAAAGTCTGGCAATTTTAGTTCCAAAATCCAACTGAACAATCAGTTCTGAACACCGTAGATTCCTAAAGATATTCATATATTAAGAAATAAAAGTTCTGTATGAGCAGTGATTATAATCATGATAACTCGAAGTCACTGGGCATATGGCAAACTATCTAGGGAACATACTAAATTATCATCATAACAAACTATCCAGAACTATAAAACGTGTCATTTAATTTTAGAGCAGTAGACCATGAGTCAATATCACTTTACCAGTATTACATGTATCTTGGATAGACTGCAGGATAAGGTACAAGAATAGGGATTTGGTATGTCATCTGACAAACATGAGGATAGCCAAATGGTGCATTTACTAGTTCAGTAGTTGGATTTAGGCACTGATAAGTAGGTGTCCCTAAATGTTCATATTTTGGGTCTGTGTGGCTCATGTTTTTCTAGTTGGATGACCTGGAGTGTCAATGGATTGTTCTGGTGATCTGCCCTCTTGTGCACTGCTGATTTCAGGTTGCATCGTCTCATTTTGCCATTCATGTTTTTCAGTGGCTGGTGTGAATGGCACATCAGTCTAATGCAGTTTCCAAATTCACAGGGTCAACCACGTCCTCATTTCCCAGATGTGGATGAAATGCTTCTGTCTTGGAATTCACAGAATCTGGTACCATCACATAATGTAATTAATCTTCACTCTCATTATCATAATCACTGAAGTCCAAATGGTTGTTCTCATCTTTATCTCTTGTGGTGCTAGTTTGCCTTGGTCTCTGTTTCTTCCTTTGTTGTGGTTTAGAAGGTGTTACATCCAAGAGCAAGCTGTCACAAGGAGCTAAAAGATTGCAGTGGAGAACTCCTGAAAACATCCTTCCCCATCTTTTGCTTTTTAATTCATAGACTGGACTATTCCCTTTCTTTTCAAATAAAACATGAATCTTATCTTCCCAATAGGATCTCAATTTTCCTGGTCACCCTCTCTGAAAGATTCTGCACAAGCACTGTCACCAGCAGGAGGGCAGCACCATGCACTTTCTGACCATAGTGATATTTATCACGAGTAGCAGATTTTTGAGAACACTTTGATGCCAGTTCATAGGCTTCTTTCATCTGCTCTATCCATTTCTCAGCTTAATCTTTATGGTGCCCAGGTGTACATTGAGTTTATAGGTAAACCAAATGCAATGTCAATGGGCAAACATGGTGATCTTCCATATAATACAGAGAGAGGAGAACTCCGTAGCTTCATTTTGTGTACAGTTAGAGACTTAGATGACCTTATTTAAAGAAGACTTTCCAGCTTGACTTTTGTTCTTCTAGCAAGGTTCACAACATAGCGAAGAGTTCAGTTCTGTGCTTCTACCTGCCCATTGCCTTATGGGTGGTAGGGGGTTGTGAGAGATGTAAAATTGAAATGATAGTGCTACAACTTTCTGAATACATTATTTTCACACTTAAATGGTTCTATTGTAACTGTTAGTTGGCTGGTGAGGTTTCTTTTGCTTGACTCACGTACAGACTCTAGTAACATAATGTTTGATCTTTGCCTTCATCTGTTGCCAATTAAACCGATCTCTTGAAAGACTGATTACTCTCTCTGCTCTTAAAAGTCCCATCTCTTCATGAGCAGCAAAGAGTCCTGTGGCATCATATAGACTAACAGACGTTTTGGAGCATGAGCTTTCGTGGGTGAATACCCACTTCGTCGGATGCATCTCTTCATGTAGCTCTTGATTCCCTTTCTTATTTATTTTTCAAGTAATACCAGTTGATTTTGTAACATAGATTTTCGGTAAAGTATTCCATCTGTTTCCAGATGCAATGGTGCCACTCACACGCATATTACCATAGCCACCTGTGTTCTCTTGGTTATTTTGTCTTTACCTCATGGATTTATAATGAAGAATTTTAGCAACAGCTGCATCTTTGTTTAGAACTTCCAAAATGTCGTCTTGTGGAAATGGTTTTATGGTGGATTTAATACTCGTGGAGATGAGGTTCTACTGGCAAAAGGGTGGTAGTAACAGCTGCTGACTAAGATACTGTGTCATCTTTTTGTACATCTAAGGACTGAAAGACAGCATTAACGTCTTTGCTTGTCTCTCTTGTGCATTCTGTCATATTTTTTCATATCAAGGGGCACTCTGGATAAAGCATCTGGCTTCACATTAGATTTCCCTAGATGATATTTAACTTCGAAGTTAGTCAGCTAGTTCTGAAGCCTGTATGCTGTGGCATTCAGCCTGACAGAAGTGAAAGCATAGGTTAGCAGGTTGTTGTTGCTGTAAACTATGGATTTTGTGTGTATAGAAATAATCATGGAATTGGTCAGTAACAGCCCACTTCAAAGGTAGGAACTCCAGCTTTCCTTAGCGAAGGTGATAATTCTCCTTAGCTGTAGTACATGTTTTTGACTCATACCAATTACTCTATTTACTTTCTTGATATTTAATAGAAGACTGCACTTAGTTCCTTATTGGAAGCATCTACATGAAGGATAAAGGGTTACGCAAAATCAGGATAGGCTGTTGTTGGTGTTCTAAAACGTTTTGATGATGCTCAGTCCAGAGAAGTGGGTGTTTGGAGGATATCTGTCCAAATGCCTTTCCTTATCCTTTAGCTTTCTTCTTTTTCCAAGCCACTTTTGACAGTGATGAGTCAGATTCCAGTGAAACAATCAACAGGTCATACAGTGGCTGTGCTATTCTAGAAAAGTCTGGAATGTAGCTTCGATAGTAGATGATGAAGCCTAGCAGTTTACAAAGTTCCCCTATTGTGTTCCGTGATTTCTCTGCGAGAGCACAGAGTCAAGGTGTCAGTTGGAGCCATCTTGTAACCTTCATCAGATACCACCATTCCCAAGTAATGTTTTAAAGGTCATATCTAGAAACTTTCATCTTAATTATTCTGTGACTGTTGAAATACTCTCCTTACGTTCTCTGTGTGTTCTTCAAAAGTGCCACTGTCCACAAGAACATTGTCCAGGTAGGGAAATGCACATGTTAGAAGATAATATGATATGACAGCTTAGCTGCCTCGCGAGAGGATGGATTTATTAGTGATGGGGAAAAAACCCCTTTTGTTGCTGTAGCAAGTGCAGCATGAGTGTTTAATGGTAAATACAGGCCATCCTGGTAGATCTGATAGTGTCGGCTTTGCCTCTGCTCTCTTGTGATTTTTCCTGCATGACATCTGACTGCTAGTGTTCTGTACTGCCACATCTGAAATGGTGGTCACAAGTACTGCCTCTGCCAGATAGTCTGCAGCTAACAAATCCTCTTTTCTGGGGTTGCATGCCTGCATGTGTGCTTGTACCATTTAGCTCTTTTGTGTGCACACAGACAGCTTGCTGCTTATACTGATTTCAGGTCCTGCGCCTTTGAGTTCATCAATATTGGCCTTTAATTCCCTTATCTCATCCATCAGCAAGTCACTTTTGGAGATTCCTTTCACTCGGGAGGAGATGCTGCTTCCCTTTCTGACCTGTGCTTTTTATGTGGCAGTTTCACAGAATTACAAGCTGCTCCCATAGCAGGCGCTCCATTCCCTAACTTCTGGTGTTTCTCTGCTTCCTCAGCTACAGCAGTGTGCAGCTTCTCAAACAAGGTCTCGTGTGCAACTTGATTATCTTTTAGACGAGGTTGCATCACAGTCTGAGTATCCTGTCATGACTGAACGGAGGAATGTGTTTTGTTGCAAGGACATGGTTATATCTTAGATCAGAGTCAGCTCCTTGTGAGGCAAACAGAAATTTCTCTCTGAAATCAAGTGCTCAGACTAGGAAATCCTGACGCGTCCTTTGGCTCTTGCGCTGGGCTTAAGAGCTGCAGGTGAAGTTCAGTTGCATCTTTTCCCCGGTTTTAAGACCTTGAGTTGTTCCTCAGTTTTGGCAGGCTTGGTTAGTTTTTTCCCTCCAGCTAGTTCCTGAGGCTCAGTCCAAGGCAAACTGTCCTAATTACAGCTTCTGTTATCTCAGTGTACCCCTTTCAAATCGCACTTTCAGTTTGATAACTCAAACTGCTTAGCCTCAGTTATTGTCTCCTTTTGGGGGAGTTCCCAGTCTGTCCTGTTGCTTTTAAACGTTTACAGTGGTGGTGTAGCCATGCTGGTCCCAGGATATTAGAGAGACAAGGTGTAGAAGATACCATCTAACCCGCTTGTGTCTGTTGTTTTACAGTCTCTTTAAAATTGGTTGTTTTCTATGATAGGTTGACACATTTTCCCCAGGGGTTTGTTGTTTAATTTCTCTCATGCTTTTCTGAAACTGTATTTCAAGTGACTTTAAGGACCTTCAATTTTTAAAGGGACAAGGCACTGGTAACTGTAACCCGGTATTTTCTTGTGAGCTGCACTTTTACTTGTTTGCTAATAATGAAATGTTAAATCAGTCTTATTAAATTTGCTCCCAGATGTGCAACACTGAATAGACTTGGAGTCACAGGGAAGTTCCCAGTTTTATTTTTTTTAATTCTTATGCCACATTGATGTCGATCAGATGTTTCTTACCAATTTTCCAGCTTCCCATATGGAGAACAGATAGATCATAATTTTATTTTTAGTGGAGTTCAAAAAGAATGTGGCTTTGTTTTGTTATCTCTTGTTATCCTGCAGCCAACTTCTGGGAATAAGGTTGGCTAAAATGCTCCCTCTGCTGGATGGCTTGTCTGCTGCAGTAGAGCAAAAAACATGCTGATGCATAGGCAGTGGTTGTCTGGCCTTTTTGCTTAACCTTTTTTCATGTATTATCTTACTGGTAGTACCCCCTGTGGATCACTTCTGGTATTCCTAATATCAATAACACTATGCTTTTCTGCCCTGAACGAGCGTGTCTGTGTTCCTTTTTATGGGTTGCAGCACAGATTGATCTCCCTGTAAACCCAACCCCTCAGCCCCACACCTTGTGCCTATCCCAACTCTGGGAACGTATCCATCTCTCAAAAACCACCTCAAGGTTGGCGTTAGAAGTAGGGCAGTTTGTCCTTCAAGTACTTGTTTCTGATACAAGTTTTGTGAACAGAGGTCTTGAGTATCCAGAGCTGTAAACCTGGCATGTTTTCATCAGCACAAAATTCAGTTTAAGGTTTGAAAAAAAGCTTGTGAGACTGCTGATTTACCATCTTTGAATCAGTTGCTCTCAAAATATCTGTAAAATACTGTTCCAATTGAAAATTGGTTTACAATCCAAACATGAGCTGCCACAAGGGAGCTGTGGAAGTTGCCTGTCTGTAGCACAGTGATCTGCTTTTTTATTTATTGCATTTGTTCATCTCCCAAGTTACAAAGTTCTCTGAAGACCCACTTGGCTACTTCTTAAGTCTCAAATTCTTTGCTGTGCAAAGTAAATCATCCTTAACTGACCTCAGAACTCTTAAATTTTATGCATTTGTTCTAGAATCTAGCTCAGGGGTCCGCAGCCTCTGGCACACGGCTCACCAGGGTAAGCCCCCTGACAGGCCAAGCGAGTTTGTTTACCTGCTGTGTTGACAAGTTCGGCGGACTGTGGCTCCGATTGGCCGCGGTTTGCTGTCCCAGGCCAATGGGGGTTGCGGGAAGCCGCGGCCAGCACATCCCTTGCCCACGCTGCTTCCCGCCGCCCCCATTGGCCTGGGACGGTGAACCGTGGCCTGTGGGAGCCATGGTACGCTGAACCTGCCAACGCAGCAGGTAAACAAACTGGCCTACCCCGCGAGGGGGCTTACCATGGCAAGCCGCGTGCCAGATGTTGCCAACCCCGATCGAGCTCATAGAGAGTCCCCTCTGCCCACCCCCAGTCCTCAATTTCTGTTAACATTGCTGTCCTCTGTTATACAGGTTTGTAAACTGGGAACCATCTTTGACTCCTTCCACACTTACCCTAAACATCCAGGCTATGTTCAAACCCTTCTTTTTTTTCCTTCTTAACACACTCAAACTGTGACCTTTTTCTTTCTGTCCATGCTGTTAAAACTCTAGTCCAAGTCCTCCTATTTGTCCATCTTGACTTCTGTCACCTTCTCTCTGATTTCCACATCATGCCTTCCCCAACCCCTCCCATCCTTTCAAAATATGACAGCTGGGACTATATTCCTTCCCATTGCCCTAACTATGTCACTCCTCTCTTCAGTTCTTGCCTGGTTTCCCCTTTCTAATACTATACCAATACTATAGGCCAATACTATAACAGGGTTCAAAAGGGAGGTAGATTCATGGGAGATAGGTCCATCAGTGGCTATTAGCCAGGATGGGCAGGGATGGTATCCCTAGCCTCTGTTTGCCAGAAACTGGGATTGGGTGACAGGGCTTGGATCACTTGACGGTAACCTGTCTGTTCATTCCCTTTGGGGTACCTGCCATTGGCCACTGTCAGAGGACGGGATACTGGGCTTGATGGCTTTGGTCTGACCCAGTATGGCCATTCTTATGTTCTCTAAACACATCCTGTGCAAGTGTCTTGTCCTTCCTGTCTAGACCCTTCATGACTCTTTCCCCCCACACACCTTGCTTGTCCTACCTTGTCTCTTATAGTGTTACCCTGGCTGCTTCCCCCTCTGCAAAGAGATGCCAGCCTTGTTCATCCAATTATCAGCTTCTCCTACAGCCATCTGTATGATGTTTTTGTGCCACCCCTTATGCATGCAGCACCCTCTCTGCGTCTGAGTGATCTGGATAGTCACTACCTCCTCCTTCAGATCCTTCCTCAAGATCCATTTCTGCTTTGACCCTAACAAGAATTCAACCAGTCAGCAGTGGCTTGTGTGTCTATCAGGACCAGCTAGTTTTATATTTTTTAAATGGCATCTTCATGAACCATCAAGTAGTGCAGTTGCTCCCTGTGTCACTACATGCATTTATTTTCATCACCCTCATCCTCCCTTCCCTCTCTTTGTTTCTCATACTCATTGCGCTTGGTTTCAGACTGTAAGTTCTCAAGGGTAGTCACTGTTAATATTTGTTTGTGTAGCACCTAACACATTGGGAGGGCCTGATCCTGACTGGGGGCCTCGGAGAGCTACAACAAAACAGCTAACATGGAAAGACAATGATGCTTAACTTCCAAGCACATATCTGAATTGTACTGTGGACGCTCTAAGACTGAGTCTTTTCATCCCGCTTGTATTTTGCATACCAGTTAATAGTTAACTCGTTGGAGCGTAGTCACTGAAACCATGGGGTATAAAAAGATGGAGCTGTATGAAAGGCGTAACTGGCCTTCTGAAGCTTAGCAGCAAATGACTGTTCAGTATACCTGCTTGTGAATTTCAGCAAGTAGTTTGAGAACTTGAATTTCCATGTTGTAATTGAAGTTCTTCATGGGACATCACAGAACAACAGCATGGATTTAACAGGGTAGTTACATTACTGTCCTAGAATCCTCCAGCTTAACATTACAAGGCAGCGATCCCCGGGAAAGGTGCATTTCTAATAAGTAGGTGACTTTTAACAGTAGAACAGTTCATTCTCAGCATTTTCCGTCTCTCTAGGATGAGTAAAAAAAAGTCATGTGAGTCATCTGTTTGGGTCACCAAAAGTGCTCAATGAAAGGATGTTATGTTTGAATGTAGCTTGTTTTGTTTCATTGTCAGCACTTCCCAAATACTTGTAAACCATTTATTAAAGGGATGTACTTCCTTGCTACTCTAAATCAGTAAGTTGTACGTAATATTTTTGTCTGTTCAAAACTCACTTGAAGCATATCAAAACAGTGTCTTGTTCTTGTTTACAAATAGATTAAATTATTTTTTTATTTTTACAGCATCATAGATGTGCCTTGAGTTTTACAGGCAAATACAACAGATCCTTGTCACGCTTTCGCTTCAAGTTAGACTAGGTGTAACAGGAAGAGCAGAGTGATATGGGTGAGGAAGAAAAGGGAATTGAAAGATGCACAGAGTGTTACCTTAGTTACATATAAGCCACTAGCACCTTTATTAGTGTCTGCAGTTTTTTTACAGCTAGCAGTTGTTCATTCTTGACTAATAAAGCCATTGAGATGGACATCTGAGTGTGAAAAACCCTATAGAGAGCAAGAATGGAGGTCATCTGCCCAAAATAAGTGAGTCTTGAGGAAAGACAGTGAGGAAGCGGCTACATCAGGGTTGTGGATGATGCTCCAGGCATGGGCAAAAGCACAGGGTTGTAAGAGTAGATCGCTGTGGGATTATAAAGACATACTGTGTTTGTAGAGCAGGGGTAGGCAACCTGTGGCATGCGTGCCAAAGGCGGCGAGTGAGCTGATTTTCAGTGGCACTCACACTGCTGGGTCCTGGCCACCAGTCCAGGGGGCTCTGCATTTTAATCTAATTTTAAATGAAGTTTCTTAAACATTTTAAAAACCTTATTTACTCACCTACAACAATAGTTTAGTTACATATTATAGACTTATAGAAAGAGACCTTCTAAAAATATTAATGTATTACTGGCACGTGAAACATTAAATGAGAGTGACTAACTGAAGACTCAGTACACCACTTCTGAAACGTTGCCAACCCCTGTTGTAGAGCATAGGGTGGAAGTGGGCCAGTTAGGAGAGGAACAGAGATGTAGGCAAAGGTTGGGAAGGGCCTTGAAAGGAGAACGAGGAGTTCAAAATTGATGTGGAAGAAGATGGGAATCAATGCGGGAGATTCAAAGCGGAGGAGTGAAAGACCAGTGGGTGCAAAAAAAAAAAAAGGTGACGATAGATAAATAAACAAAGGAATGTCACTCATTAAAAATCTACTAGTGAACATCTTAGCCCTGCCAAAGGAAAGATGGTACGGCTTTACCAATGCTTGTGGAATTTACTCCAGTAGCCAAGTCAAGCAGGTCACTAAGTCATCGGTACCAATTAATCACACACTGGTAAATTGACTGGAATGTGCTGCCTTGTCTTAAAGTCTCTCTGTTCCTGAATCAAATACGTGGGGTTGTGTGTGCTGGAATTCCTTTCTGATTGGCTTTTTCTAACTTGCAGCTACTTCATCAGTTCCAACGTCTAAGACAGAAACCTCTCCCTCGCTACCTACTGCGGGGTCTCTGCCTAGCACGGCGTCCTCCACTGCTTCGCTTCTGCCTTCAGCTCCACAGCACACAGCAGCGTTACCCAGCTTGCCCCAGTCCAGTGACTTGACCAGCAGCTCACTCTCCCAGTTAAGCAGGTATAGTAGGAGGACAAAGGAAAACAGGTTGAATTTGGGCTTAGTGGCAGTGTGCGCAGGATAGATATGGGTCAGTGTACAAGGTGACTCCAGGTAAAGGCGCCCCCCTCTCTTGTTTTAACCCGAACTAGGACAGGTATTCATAAGAGATCAAGGATAATGTTTCTGGTTGGAATATAAGAACCACATGCTACATTTCAGCAGTACTGTGCCCACAGATCTCTGTTCTTGGAGTCTCATAGATTTAGCAGCAATATCCTATTTAAGGATCTGCTGCTTCAGCATAGCCAATAATGGATTCCAAATGAGACGCTCATACATTCATTTGATGTTTCTGCTGCCTTGTCCACAGCACCAGCTATTGACCTGGCCAGTTTTTTAGCCTATAAAAATCCAGTTCTTTAGCCATTGCTTTTCTGACCATATTTAAATGTTGTAGATGTTTAAATCCTGGATTGTCACACATTTAAAGTAAAAAAATGTCTACACTGGGACTGAGGGCTGAGTGGTTCCGAGTGCTTCTTGCTAAGATGCTTCCTTGAGGAAATGTGAACTATAAGATTGCAGCTCTGGGAAGTTCTGTCCATCACCACTCAGCTCTTCTGTGCCAGCTGTTTGCTTCCCACTGCACATTATTAAAGCTTCATTCTTGAAAAGGTGTCAGCGTGAGTCTGTATTAATTATATAAACTACTTGCGCTGTTTGACCTCTGCACTTTATTTCTTGAATTTAGTAATGGATTGAACCAGGACCTAATGGGTGTTGTCCATCTCCTAGCTAGTGCATGTTCGTGCCCTGTTGGACTGCCAGTGTTGAGTGAAGTCTTAAATGCCTCAAATACTTGGAATTATTCCTTTCACCGGAGACTTGATCTCTCACATTTTTGTTGTACCACCTTTCATCCAAAAGGGATCCAAAGCACTTCACAAACAATGAGCGAGGTGCCTGGCTAGAAATTTGGGTTTGGGTGTGCATGATGTGGGGCAGACTTGGAGTAACCTGAAAAGACAGTGATGCCTGATTTCCAAGCACATATCTGACTTGCATGTGCAGACAGCTCTTGAGTCTGAGTCTTTTCAGTAGTGGGCTCCCTGATGAATCAAGGTGTCAAGGGAATGTGCATTTCAAAAACTACCTGTGTATGACTGAACCATTTCCCTCCTGCCACGGTGTCTCCTCATCCTGGTGGCTGCAGGAGAGGGAGGCACTAAAAGTCTTCGTGAAATTGGTCTGTAAAGCTGCAGAGGTGTATGCTGGGCCTCCTCCTTGACATGCCTCAAAGGGCGTGGTCCTGAATTAGGAAATGCCCTACAGTATTAACTTTCAGTCTGGTTATAAACACTGGTGCATCTCCAAAGAAAATGCCTGTATTTAATCATGGTCAGGACACTTGTCCTCCTGCCCCTCATTGACATGAATGGGGCTTTCTTATTGCCAGAATTCTCAAGGGAGCGTATAGATGTGTGCGTGATGAGCAGACCTTGTTCTGAGCTGCTTTACTCTTCTGGATGATAGGCTTTATTTGTGGTGGTTGCATTTTGCTTGCTCCTTATTTTGCTGGGGTGACATTAGTTTTGGGGTGGGAGGAAAGGTGAAGCTGTTAAGCATTTTAAATGACCAAGAACAAGCTTTAGTCACCTGCCAAGAAGGCTTTTACAGGACTGTTGGTGAAATCTGGTGCTGGTGTTGCTGTTAGCACTATAAGCTTGGAGGTGGGACTCCTTGATTGATAGAAAACAAGTAGTTGTGGGAAGAATGAATATACTCCCTAAAAGTAGAATGTCTACAAGTGTCCATTTCCACTATTTACAAAAATGTTGAGCCTTTCCCCTGAAAATAAATTAACTGAGTTGTGCTGGATGTGGGAGGACAGTCTAACTCAAGGAGGAGAAAAACAAAACAATACAAGAAATGGGAGTTGATTAAAAAATTAAGGTTAGGAGTTTGAGAATGGCTGGCTTGCCTGAAAATGTAGGAACTGGGAAGACAGTATTCCTTCTGCTGAGGCATCAGAAGATTCACATCTAGCAGGAAGAATGTGGATTCATTTCTGCTAGGAGACTTCTGAGGAGTAAGTCTGCCTTTGAGAACCGTCCTAATGTATGTGAACCCCTGATGGTGAGAAACAAGCTCCTTTCTGTTGCAAAAGGAGCTGATCATTCGTTGATTTCAAGGCTGAGTTCTGTCCTTTATAATTCTATAGTTCTCAGGAGAAATGAAGCTTTTCCTTTGTAAACAAGATGAGGGATTTAGGTCTTCAAATCATCTGATTAAATGAAGAGTGTACTTTGGCAATCAGTTTTTTTAAATTCAGAAAGTGGAGACCTGCCTAAAGCTGTGAAGGTTTGAGAGCTCAGAATCCTAGCTTGAAGAGTCTACATGACATACAGATCCATGCAAACTCCTATTGTTTAGTCTTTTTTTATTTTTATTTGAACCACTCTTCCTGTATCTTCTCACTGTATTTCTACCTAGAATTTCTGTAGTGGATATTGTGTGTGATGGATGCTTTAACATGCTCTGATTCCCAGAGTTTGACACTGCTTGAATATTTTAAAACATAATGGGAATTAGTTTGTGTATAAGAGCGACAAGGTGGGTGAGGTAGTATCTTACTGGACCCACTTCTGTTGGTGAAAGAGACAAGCTTTTGAGTTCCACAGAGCTCTTCTTTTGAAGTTGGTCCAATAAAAGATATTAACTCACCCTCTCTCTCTCTCTCTCTCTCCCCCCCCCCCCCCCCCCCCCCCCCCCCCACCCTCTAATCCTGGGACCAATATGGCTACAACAACACTTCAGATAACAATAGAAGATACGTAGTATTATGTATGCATATTGTGAGTGATTAAAATGGATTTGGGGGCTCAGTGGTGTGATTTCAGTTTGATGCTGGAATTCCCTTTTGGTGTTCTAGATGACAAGTGTTCTTCCTGCTTTTACTTCACCATTTTTAATCTACACTTCTGTGTTCCCCATTTTCGTGAGGGTGTTGAGACCATTAGCAGAATTGTGGTGGTAATACTCTGTAATGTTCATTAGTGGGGTCAGTATTATGCAGTTGAATTCAGATGGAATTCTGTTTCTTATTATAAATGGCTTGTCATTGCTTTGGCAACTCCTTAAGAAACTTTTACTCATTTAAAACATAAGATATTTACAAGCACTAATGAGCAATGTCTTCGTGTCAGTCACAATGACTTTCTTATAACACTGAGAGGATGATAGTTAATTGTCATTCTCCACTGTAAGAAGATCTTTGACTTTATGTTGCTTTTGATTCCAGAAGTGGTTTTCTGTATATATCAATAACTTTTAGTGTTAGAATAAATCACTAAAACATTAAAGTATTTTTAAATGCTTTTATAATGTGCAGTTGTGATAAATTTCAGGATGATTAGTCTGTTTAGTTTAGTTTTATTGATTAATCTTTTAAAATTTGTCTTTCTAGTTCCCTCTCTAATCATCAGAGCAGCCTCTCCTCTGCTGCAGTGCTGTCTGCAAGTACCTCACATGCGGTAAGTCCTGTTTGAGTCATAACCGCTATTAAGTCTACATTGTTGTCTGCAGTGTTGAAATGTGTTATCTACTTGTGCTAAACAGTCTGTTCTGCATTGCATTTAGCTGTGACACTCTTGAGTTTGTTTTCCCAGAGCTGAAGAAGAGCTCTGTGTAAGCTCGAAAGTTGGTCCAATAAAAGATTTTACTTCACCCACCTTGTCTCATTAAATCTACAGTCAGTTTTCCTGATAAAGGTTTAAGATGCCTGTCAAGCTGTCTGGAGTGGTACCAGCTTCAGGGCAGAGGGCTAAGAAGCAGGGCACAAATCTCAAACTGGTTTTGAATTCTGTCCTTAGCTTTCACCAATCAAGTATCAAGTGTGAACTCCTAAAGCATTATTTCAGCCTTAACATGGACTCACAGACAGGCCCCTTGGGCACTCTCATCTGTCTTGCCACCCGTGCAAGCTTGCCTTTGTGAGAAATGGTCCCTTTACACCAAAAGTCAATATTCACGTTACTCCCAGTCCCAAAAGGCTAGTCACTTACCCAGGTCAATTGCACCTTAAATTCTATATCAAAGACAACACTTGTAGCCAATCCTATAATAAACTAAGAAAAATAAATGAATTATTTACAAGGATAAAGCAAGTAAACATACACACAAATGAGTTAGTCTTAAGTTCCAAAAGGTGATGGACGCGCCTATTATAAGCAGGCTCTGTAAGTCCTTTAGGGCTAACCCATACCAAGCACTGGGGATCTTTTGCTTGCCCCTCAAAGTCCAAGCAGCAAAGAAGACCTAGTTTCTTCTTGTCAGGGATTTTTATTCCCTTCCTCCCAGAGTTCAAGCTGATGGGATCAACTCATGCACCGGTCTCCTCTTCATGGGGATGGGAGGAGGAATGCAGTTAACAAAGTCTTTGTCCTTTGATGTTTAACAGTGGCTCATTTGGTTTCAGTTAGTCTTTTTGTGTACAGGACCTACCACCTGTAGGAAGCCAGCTTTTACATTAGTCAATGCTTCTTTCCTGTTCAGTGAGTTACACAGTTACAGAGGTTTCCAATGCAAACACTTAACATTTGTACCCCACGTTATGAGGTTATATTAAGTGAGATGAATACAAGCAACATCCTACAAGCATTTCATAAAATCTAAACATATTTTTAAAAATCTAATACCTGTTTTACTAACATTAACGTGCAGGTGAACCAGACTGGTTTCCAGCTATGCATTCATCAGTGTTTAGTTGAGGCCTTAGGCATGAGCTGACACCTGGTCTCTCATTGTCACAATGCCCAGGGACTGAGACAAGTGCTTTATCTCACTAGGGAAGAGGGGCAATTTCCCAGCTCTCTAGTGGTATCAAGATCTCATCTCTAGTGCTGATGGCTTGTGATTGATTGGCCATAAAAGCTGTCAGTGGTCTAGCACTGAATTTTGCCTATCCTGTCCCGCAGACAAATGTAGCCCCAGAGGAAACTTCCACGTAAGGGAGGGGAGAGAGACATTTTTGCCACAAGTTACATTAAAAAGTCATAGTAAAGTGCCTGTTTTGAAGCTGCTCCAAAGTTTTGAGTGTTGTTACTAACCTTGGTGGAGCTGATTTAGCAGGCAGTGTGCAAGTGACATAATTTAAGGTGTATGAAGAATGCCTTGTAACACATGATTCTGGAATGTGTCGCATGGGTATTACCATCATCTGCATACATTTGTGTGTTTCTGATAACAAGCCAACCAGTACTGAACAGATGTGGTTATACTAGAGCTAAATAGAAAGACGGTTGCCGTCTTGCTCTGTGGTGGGCTGCCCCCGTGTATGCAACCCCCAAATGGCATATGGTTTGGTTATGGTTAGTACAGGGGTTTTCTGTATGGGTTCGGTATATGTAGTATGTTAGAAACCATGACATCATCCCAAGTCGACAAGTACAGTAAAAGCTGTTTTATCCAGCATATTGGTGAAATGGGGGGTGCCGGTTAGTGAAAAATGGCGGTTAACTAAAAGGGAGGGAGTTTGGGTGCGGGAGGGGGTGCAGGGCTGTGGGCATGTAGCATGGGCTCTGGGAGGGAGTTTGTGTATGGGAGGGGGTATGGGGTGCCAGATCTGGGGGCTGCTCACCTTAGGCGGCTCCCTGCAAGTGACGACCTGCCCCAACTGCTCCTAGGCAGAGGCACAGCAGGCGGCTTTGCGCGCTGCCTTTGCCCCACTCTAAGAGCTGGCTCTGCAGCTCCCATTGGCTGGGGACTGTGGCCAATGGGAGCTGCAGGGGCAGTGCCAGTGTGCAGAGCTGCCTAGGAGCGCCTCTGCTGAGGAGCAGCCAGGACAGGTCGCTGCCTGTGGGGAGCCACCCAAGGTGAGCAGCCCCCTGGATAGGGCACCGCCCTCTCCCACATCCAAACTCCCTCCCAGAGCCCGCGTTCTGCACCCCCTCTCGCACCCCAACCTCCTGCTGGCCCCATGCCAAGTGGACTATAAACCAGTGTTTCAATGAAGATCAGAAATGCTGATTTATAGAGCTTTCCAGTTGGTGAAGTGCCAGATAAAACAGCTTTTACTGTACCTTGAAATCTCTTACTTAGCAGAATGTTCCCTCTTCCCATTCTGTGCTGAGCTTTAGCTTTGCCGTTATGGCACTTACGTTGCTCTCGGATGCTATACTGCAAGCAGTACCCTGTCTGGCTTGCATATCAGTTTAACACATTACCACCACTACCACTAAGGGCATCACGGTTTTTAAGTTTGCATTTTGCTTTTAATTTTTGCAAGTGGCCTGAAGAAATCCTATTAGCAGGGGACCTTTTAAAGCAAATATCCTTTTTCCTTAGATAAACTCCTAGACGCTTGCAAAGATAACATAAATGCGACTGTATCTAAGTTAAAAGGATGATTTTGGTGAGAGCCAAAATGACCATAGTTAACATAATAAAAAAGCAACGGAACCCCAGATATATAATTCCAGCTCAGGCCTGGTGACTTGTTTCATTCTCGTGGTGTAGGTTTATAGAACCTCTTAATGGAATTATAGCCTTTGGCTTACTAGTCCCTGTTGAGTATGTTTACAATACAGATGAGAATGCCTGGATTCTCTTGCACATGCTGCTGTTACCTAAAAGGTTGAGTGGTGTTTTTACTCAGGTGTTTTGCAGTGTGGTTTGTCCACTCTGTGATCCTCATTCTTTTTGTCTTCTTTCTAGCACACCAGTGTTGAGAGCACAGCTTCACTCCAGCCCTCAACAACCTTTTCAACTGCTTCAACCTCAGCCACTAGCACCACGTCCTCGGTTGTCAGCATGGCAAGCAGTATGAACACTACAAACAGCCTTGGCCTGAGCGTTACCAGTGTGTCTATGCCAGCTGCTTCTACACGGGCAGCTCCCTTAGTGTCTTCAGGTTCGCAATATTAACAAATCACATGGATAGACAGAGGACTTCAGTCTGCAGGTTGTCAGTTGAGCACCACGCCAGCAATAACTACGCTAAGAAATATACACTCTTTAAAGACTTGCATTTTTCAGCATGCTTTACTTGCTGGCCTATGAAATAAAGTTGCCTGCTTTTATGCGTTGGGAATATTTGATGGGTAATAATTAGCATTTATGTAGCATGTTCCATCTTCAGAAAGCTTTATAGATGATGATCAGAGCTGCTCCTGATTTAGTCAGTGTGGACCTGTAGAGAATTGGTTTGCAAACTAAGCAACACGGTCAGCTCTTGACTTTATGCACGTTACCTTTTACTTCTAACTCTCCCCCTGCAGTCCGAGTTCATATGGCAGTGTCAGAATCCACTGCAATTCCAGCCTTCATTACCCCATGCCAAAGCATTGCTGCCTTGGTGACTGAGGAGGGGAGGCTCTGCATTCATGCATTGCCCATGCCACTGCAAACAGCTCTGCTAGGAAAAAGAATGCCCAAACAGCCAGCACAGTTCATTTTGTGTGGTGGTGGCGGCTCTCGTCTTTTTCAGAGAAGGGAGATGAGTTGTCTTGTGCTCAAATGCAAGCAGTATTGAAGTTCACTGCTGGCTTTGTAGTCCTCTTTAGCTGCCAAAAGGAAGTGTGATGGGTCAGAATATCCCTTAGAGGAAAGTTGTGAAGGAACTGGACATTCTGGCTGAATCATTTGCACAAGTGTTTCTCTCTTCCCTTTCCCACTCATACTGCCAGTGGAGATTCTAATTACTGGCCAGACAAAGTGCATTTCTCCTCCCATGGTCCTCAGCACAGCCCTGCTTCATAGCATGAGATCAAAGCTGCATTATGACCTCTCCTCTTCTCTCTTCCTGGCCATAGCTGAAGCCAGCAGTACCCACAAGAGAGCTATGATGATATTGATGACTAGTGATTTCCATCTGATTGACAGCAGAGCGGAAAGTGTGAGCAGCGAGGTTGCTATCTGTTGCAGTGAGAATGAGGCCTGGACTCTTCCTCTGAAAAGGAACTAGAGGAGGGAGCAATGGGTCCGTAACCCTTTCCGTCATTTCAGACTCCTGCTAACCTGAGAACTAATCCATCAAACCCAGACTGATCTCCAGGATGGAACCATGTTCTTTACCTCTTGGCCTGTGGAGGATCCTTATCTCTTAGTATGTCTGGTCCCCTAGCTAACAGGATGTCTGTTATAATGTTCAGGCTCTCTTTCAAGTATTATTAGCTTGCAGTTTTTATTCACCATTCCTCTTAAGCATATCTCTGCTGTCTAGACACCAGTTCAGCCTTCAGGGCTGGCCAACAAACTTGTCTCAGGGCTGAAACCTTTAGTTTGAGGCTTGTTAAAATGTTTGTATTTTGATTCTACAGGCAAAGCTCCCCCCAACCTGCCCCAAGGTGTACCACCCTTGTTGCATAACCAGTATATTGTGGGACCTGGAGGACTCCTGCCTGCCTACCCAGTAAGCAACTTCATTGTACCTGCCGCAGATTACTTAACTCCTTGGTGCCAAAGGGTCCTCCAGACCTGCCACTGTCTATGCCAGCTTGTCTTTTTTTGGCATGTGTTGTGTGTGGAATCCTGGACTCCTTGCTCCAGATGCTGAAGAAGGGTATGGGAAGTATATTCTGTGCAGGTTTGCAATTCATTGCGAAATTCAAAACTGACTGTTTGAAAATTCTTGATTACAGGTTTGATTCTGCTTCCATTGAAAACTTGGAGTTTTGCCATGGACTTTAATGGGATCAGTGTTAGGCCCTTTCAGTTGAAATAGAATCATTTGAGTTAAATGTTTGACTTTCTAGGATAGATTGGGTGTGCTGTACTCAAAACCAACCACGTGTCCTATCACCTGTATTTTCAGGTAGATGTCAGCATGCTTTGAAACAGACTTCATCTCAGTGGCTGCATAGTCCAGTCTCCTCAGTTGGATGCTCTGTCCTACCACTAGTTCTTTTCCTTCTTCACCGAAGGGAGGGAATAGTCATTCCTCAGTTCTAACCTAGAAATGAACGATTGTATCTTGCAAACTTAAGCCTGTTCACTGAATCTTGGAGCACCACGTACTGGGGAGCAGTAAAAGCAAACAATACAGTTAAGAGGGTTGATTAGCTCCTAGCTCTGAATGTCTTGTGGTTGTTTCCAGTAAACTGTGTGCCCTTGAGAACTGTACTGACTACACAATCTTCAAATCTCAGAGTGCTAATGACCGTGGAAAATGAGGATTTGTAATTGACATGTCAACCAAACTTTCACTGTGCTAGCCCTTGGAAATAGAACTGGATATCTTGATAATACAAGATCTGCGATAGCCTGGTGTTTTTAAAATAGTCTGGGTCTAGATTAATCTGTGTCTTAAAACCCCCAAATTAGCCAATATTAGAGACAAATGTTATAATGTTGTTTTTTTATCTGTCTTCAAGCAGATCTATGGTTATGACGATCTTCAGATGCTCCAATCCAGGCTGCCAATGGTAAGTAAATGAACCAAATGGCTTGCTTTCACTGTGAGTTAATCTTGTAGTTCTTCTGCCCAGGGGAAACCACTTCAGTTTATGGTGATTTTTAAGAGCTTTCCTTGAGGCTGTCCTACTTCCATGAAGCTGCTGATGTATTCTAGCTGCTCAAGTGTCTCCTTTCAGTGCGGTTACCTAGAAGGTGTAAGTTCCTTAAAGTTCTTCTTCGAGTAACATACCTACGGGCACTCCACTTCCGCTGCACATATGCCTCTTGAGCCCCTGACTGGAGATTTCTAGCTAGCAGTGACCATTCAGCCCTCACACATGCCTTAAGCCTCCTCATTTCAGGCCATGTCTACACTATGGGGGGAGATAGATCTAAGTCAGGGGTGGGCAAACTTTTTGGCCCAAGGGCCACATTGGGGAATAGAAATTGTATGGCGGGCCATGAATGCTCACAAAATTGAGGTTGGCATGCAGGAAGGGGTGAGGACTGTGGTTGGGGGTGCAGGCTGTAGGGTGGGGCTGGGGATGAGAGGTTTGCGGTGCAGGAGGGTGCTCTATGCTGGGATCAAGGGGGTTTGGAGAGTGGGAGGAGATCAGGGCTGGGGTTGGGGCTTGGGGAGAGGCTTGGGGATGCAGACTCCAAGTGGCACTTACCTCAGGCGGCTCCCGGAAGCAGTGGCACATCCTTTCTCCCACTCCTAGGTGTGGAGTAGCCTGCAACCCTCGGAGTGGGGCCATGCTGTGGATTCTGGGAGACGCATGGTGTGGTCCCCGACCTGGCGCCCTGTGGTGGATTGGGGCCAAGCCATGTGGTGTGATCTCCGATGCAGCACCACCCCAGCTGGAGCCCCGTGATGCTGCCCCTGACCCAGCTCCCCAGCAGGAACACACGGGCCAGTCCTGCCTTCGGGCCGTAGTTTGCCCACCCCTGATATATGTTACGCAACTTCAGCTACGAGAATAATGTAGCTGAAGTCAATATACTTAGATCTACTTACTGCAGGGTCCACACTATGCTATATCGATGGGAGATGCTCTCCCGTCAACTCCCCTTGCGCTTCTTGTTCAGGTGAAGTACAAGAGTGGATGGGAGAGCGACCTATGATTGCTCGCCACATGTCGATCCTCTGGTAAGTGTAGACGAGCCCTCAAAACACCTACACTACATAGCGGTGAGTGGATGAATCGCCCTCAGTTCCTTCTCTGCTGCCTCGGCCTAGAACGTACTCGGCCTTCTGTTTTTTATTGCAGTTAGGTAGCTTATAATTGTAGGTTCCTGTTTAGTATTTACTATAGTTACTTAGTTCTTAGGTGAGAGGATTCTTTCTCTTTCCCTCCAGGCAACTTGTCTTGTCTTGGCGGGGCATTACGGGCTCGCCAGGCTTCAAATGCTCCCTCTCTTGCTGGGAGGCTGTACTGATAAGCAATGGGCACTCCAGATGTTTCTGTTGCCTGGGGCCAGTCCCATGTCTCCCAAGAGTGTTTCTTCTGCTTGGCACTTAAGTCCAGGGCAAGGAAGAACAGGGAGATAAAGCTCAGACTGTTAGCCATGGAACGATCTCTTCAACCATTGTCTGAAGCACATCTCCGATAGCGTACCGGTACCCTCCACCAGTGAGGAAGGCAAGCACAGGATACCATCGAGTTTTGCCATGCCGTCAGTACCTATGCATCCAACCTGGCCATTGGTGCCATCATGTGCCTTCAGCCAGCTTTTGGTACCAGTGCAAGCAGCTAAGCTGGGGTGCCTATGCAAGCCATATCCTCGGTACCAAGCAAGCAACAGCGCCAGACATCTACAGTGCCAGCAGTATGCCCATCATTGTCAGGACCGTCGGCTTCAGTTACAGCTACCTCACTTATGGCACATATGGCATCGGTACTGGGGTCCTTTCTAGTACCACAGAAATTCTGATACTCGAGGGACCTCTTGGTGTCGAATGAACCAGAGTCCATCAGAGTTGTTGACAGGTACTGAGCATCTCTTGGTACAAAGAACTTTGTCTCTGAGTGGCCATCCTGTGGCTCAGGGCTCTCCTCCCTCCATGGGAGGATGTGGAGGAAGACAACTTCCAAATGGTCTCTTTGACTTGAGTGGTAGGTTTTCTTACATACCCATTTGGGCATTGCCTTTTGGCCAGCTGCAGGGAGGACCTTGTGGGCCACCAACGGAAATTAGAACCAGCATTGCATACTAAATCTGCTTTCTTCTGGAGCCCTGCAATGGTTCTATTGGGACCTCTGGGCCGACTGTCAGTAGCAATGTACCCAAACCACTGGTGCAGTCCCTCAGGGAGACAAAGGTTTCATATCTTCCCCTCCCCATTAACCGCCCTCACAGGAGGAGACACTGGAGGAGGAAGAGGGTAGGGCAGATAAAGAAGCCACCCCTGAGACTCCCATTTCATTGTCGTGCTGGATGAGGCCTTTATGCCTCCACTACCTTCCATGGCTGGCAGCTTCAGGACCTCATTAGAAGGGTGGCAGACACTCAGCTGATCACTCTGGAGGAAGTCAAGGATCCGCAACAAAAGCTGCTCAATATTTTGCAGTCAGCTTCACCCTCCAGAGTGGTGCTACCTACTAATGAGGCTCTCCTCACCTGGCTAAGATGGTGTAGCAAGTGCCTGCCACTATTCCACCAATGTGGAAAAAGGTGGAATGAAACACTGTGTGCTTAAGGATTCTGACCACCACCTAGCTCCCTAGTAGGTGGTGCAGTGAACGAACAGGGTAGATGGCAATTTTCAACATCTACCCTCATGACAAGGACCAAAAGCAGCTGGATCTCTTTGGATGAAAGTCATACTTGTCCTCAACCCTGCAGTTCTGGACCAGAAACTATCAGGTGGTCATAGCCAAATACTACTTGACTAATTACAACAGGCTTGCAGCCTTTATTGAAAGCTGGCACACAATTGTGAGGAGCAATTCCAGTCCATAGTTATGGAGTCATTGGCCAGAATGGCTCTCCAAGTGTCTTTATATGCGGTAGGCACTGCTACCATATCTATCTCCATAGCAGGATAGTTATGCTCAGGATGTCATGGCTCCAACTTTCAGGGTTTCCAAGAGAGGTTCAAAACACAACAGAGGACTTCTCCTTCTCAGAGACAGTGAATGACTCCCTGCACACATTGAAGGGCTCCAGGGCTGCCCTCTGTTCCCTGGGCATTGGACACACCTACAAGCAAGAAATGTTTCAGTAGTTTGAGTGTCCAAGGTCATGCCCTACTCAGTTCTTGGGGTACCTTAGACCTTGGCAGCCAAACTTTCTTGCGTGCTTTCTCCCCAAGTCTGAAAATGTAATTCTAAGCCCCCAGTTATTTCACTGATGTTGTGATGCATGGGGGTAGTGACATCTTTGGCATCAAGCCCCATGCATCACTGCATCAGTGAAATAACTGGGCGCTTAGAATTACGTTTTCAGACTTGGGGAGAAAGCACACAAGACAGTTTGGCTGCCCTTGTATTGAGCCCCTTACAACCAGTAGCCTCGAGCCAGACTCTGCCTGTGGCAACCATTCCAAGAAGTGGGTATCTGGCAAAGAGGGCTTTGGTGCTCCTTCTGCAGCCAGGTGGGCAGAGGAATAGACTGCCAGGAGAATACAGTCCTCTTGCTGGGATCACGAGGCATTAACGGGAAGACCAAAGGATGGACACTGAATGTATTTGTCTGTGCTCTTAGTAGCTGTGAAGCCTTGTAAGGCAATTACATGCTTTCTTTAGTAGTACGTGGAAAACACATGCAATTGGGAGGTGCTGGTCAGCTTAGAATAATCATTGTCTGCTGTTTTGTGGCTTCCTGACTTGCCCAGCTTCCCAACATCCAAGAAGTTGGCAAACATTAAGACCATATTCATCCTTATTGTCATCTGGGCCTAAGCTCTCTGTTAGATTGAACTGTCCTACAAGCCAGGAAACAAAGCTTGGTGTATCTCATGGGTGAATGAAGCCTGTTTTTAAATATGGGAAAGAGAGCCAAGGACACTAATTTCTTTCCCCTGGGGAAGGGTGGGGTGGAATAGCTCAGTGGTTTTGAGCATTGGCTGCTAAACCCAGGGTTGTGAGTTCAATCCTTGAGGGGGCCATTTAGGGAACTGGGGCAAAAATCTGTCTGGGGATTGGTCCTGCTTTGAGCAGGGGGTTGGACCAGATGACCTCCTGAGGGTCCCTTCCAACCCTGATAGTCTGATTCTAGGGTTAACATATTAAAATGTTCCAGTAATGTATAGGAAAACCAGAGAATTCACTTTTCATTCATATTGCACGCACACATAAGTCCCAGAGCGGGGGCTTAGCAAAAATGGAGAAATGGTTTTGTTTTTCGTCCTTTCCCTTGATCTCTGCTGGTGGGGATTCCCTAAAACAAACCAGCATGAAAAGGCACCTTGAGAGCCTTTCCTATAGGATCCATTGCCTAGCTAACCATAGCATCTTGGCTTCTGTTTGTGTCCTCCTTGTTTTGGTCTGAGTATGGGAAGAGTCTCCAAAAATAATATAAAATGTTTATGTTCAGCATAGCTAAAGAACACCCTGTTGCATTCCCTGGCAATGCTTGTCCTCTTTTGACTCATGACCTGATTTTTCACACATCTTCCACCCCTTGTGGATGGTGATATCCAGGAAGTCTCTAATTTGCTTCCAGTTTCCATCCATTATGATTCTGCCCTATCTTTGTTTTCCCTGAAAACTATTATATCCGTTCAGATCCTATTGTGTCTGTCTTCTGTGTCTTTCCTTAGACCAGTGATACTCAGACTGGGGCTCACAAGCTGCAAGTGGCTCTTTAATGTGTCTCCTGCAGCTTTGTAGCACATGATAGTAAAAGAGTGTGATTTAATTAACCAATCAGTATGTTTTTACAATGTTAAGCAATTGTAATTGATTAAATAATACTTGGTCAGTCATTTGGCTGTGAGAATTTTATTTTTTTATATATATATATATATATATATATATATATATATATATAAAGTAAATGAAACATTGAATTCACACTACTGCAGTTTTTTTGGGTAATGTTAATCACTAATTTGGCTCCTTGAATCACTGAGGTCTGCATATCACTGCCTTAGACCAATACAAGTTACATTCAACTCATAAACATTATGTGAGGCTCACAAGAGCATATGCAACAGAATACATTCATTCTAACCAGTTGCTCAATTTTTTGTCATTCTTTTATTTTAAATATATAAATATATAAATATAGATGTGACAGTCTCCATTCCCACAATCAGGATAAGTTTGACAATGCACAAAGAAAATAAATAACAATTGCACAATATTTTCCCCCTCCACCTGTCTTTGGCCTCTAAAATATTTCTTAGCTTTTGGATGAGACGTTGTACACAGTACATGAAGTACATTCATATAGTTCTGTAGCTTTTTCCCCATTGAAAAGGGTCACAAAATCCTTATTAGAGTTTAAGCTTGAGGTCAGATGGTTTCCTGCTCCCAGTTCGTTACTTCACCCAAATTTCTCAAATGTTCATAGTAAAATGTTTGTCGCCTACTTTTTCATCCTAATTGTGAGCTTGTCAATGTATTGAAGACAGGTCTGCCCTTTCTCTCTGACAATCTCCCAGGCACAGGTGCTGTATTTCTTCTCCTTAAGAAAATCTTGGATCCTCTGGAAGTATTTCTTCAGTCTCAGAATGTTGGCCCCGGCCTTTGTAGGTAGGCATGTCTCGAGGCGCTCGGTCTGCAGAGCGAGCCCATTTAGGAACCTCTCCACGTTTCTTCTTTTCCAGCCAGTTTGGATCAGGTTCCTGCTGAAGATGCCAAAGAGCTGCTGTAGAATTTCATGGACGGCCATCATGGCATGTTGTTGAAATTTGGGCTTCAGAACCTTCTCAGGAAAGTGGAAGGCTGTTCTGTCCCCCAGACACTCCAAAGGAAACTTCCCACCCATGTTTTGCAGCAGCTGTAGACTCAACCAGTTAAATTTGCTTTGCTGGCGATGAAGCAGGTTACAGTCCAGTGACATGACTCCAGCGGAGAACAGCAGTACCAGACACATCTGCCACAGGCATCCTTGAGACTTGGTAGCCATGATGATAACGTTTCACACGGCTTATGCCAAAGTACTTGTAGCTTGTTAGATGTCTGCGGTCTACAGTGCATGCCTTCCATGTCCCTGAATTTATTTGGTGGGATGTTTTTCCTTTAATCATTTTCTGGTTCTCTAAAATTTCCCTGTGTTCATTTTCACTTTCCAACTGGCGACTCAAGTGTCTTCTGACACTTCCATACCAATGTCCATGTTTTCCCCCAGAGGATTTTAAACATCTCCTTTCTATGCGGCATTATTAGAGGCCCTGGGTGTTTGACCTCTGACCTTTGTGTGCTCTGTGCAGCATGTACTGCTAAACTACACTCTGAAATATTTTTAAACAGCTCAGGCACTAGGGTTCTTAATCATAGTTCTATAGCCTAAGGTGCTGAATCGCTCAGATCTGAATGAGACTGTTCTCTTTGTGGAACCCCAATTATTTTTGACCCTGAACCCCAAGAATTTTCTGTAGTTTTGTTCTTTTTAATAGGAAATCTGAATTATTTCAGGCACGTGACATAGACATACGACTGTAGCCTTCCTACCTGTCAAACTCTGAAGCTGAGCAGGGATACATGGGATTGGTGTTTGAATGCCAGATCTTTGAAGAGATCTGAGTGCTCTGTAGGGAGCGCTGTTGGTGATTCAGTAGGTGTCAGGTTCATCCCTAGGTATTAGAAGACCTTGCTTGGAGGAGGCCCCTTGGTGGAAAGAATGTAATTATTACTCTTGTGGACAGTGTGGGGGCCTGTCTCTGTGCTTGCTGGGGGCCCAGTCTGGACACTGTGATCCACCATTGGTGGTGTGCTTCCCTTTGAGTCTCTCTTGCACCAGCGTCTGAGTGTATAAATAGTGTCTCAGGGTCATTGTACTGTTGGCAATGCTGCCTTTCAGATGAGCTGCAAAACCAATGTGTTGATCATTTGAAGTCATTACAAATCCTGAAGTAACATCTACAAAGGATTGAAGTGATATCCTTTTGTTTTTTGGCCAAATTCTGAATGAGACTGTTACATTCTACCTCTGTAAATTCCTACTTTTAAATTGAAATATGTTTTAATAGTAGGCTGGTAGAACACAGTATGAAGATATAATATTCAAGATAGTTGAGGGAGATTTACTTTGTAGCTAAAGGACCACTGTCAGGTGTTTCAGGCTCTAAATTGTAGGCTTTCTTTTTAAATGTCTTTATAAAATATATTGTATGTAGTGTTGTTTTAGCTATATCAGTCCCAGGATAGTAGAGGGAGAAGGTAGGTCAGGTCCAACTTCTCTTGATGAGAGAGAGAAGGTTTTGAGCTTACACAGTGTAAGTTGCTTTCTTTCACCAACAGAAGTTGGTCCAATAAAAGATATTATCTTACCGTCCTTATCTTTATAAAATATATTGAATACAGTAGAACCACATTTATCTGACCCTTCTTTATCTGGCTCTCCGTATTAACCGAACAACCAGCACATGCAGGTCCAGAAGCAGGAGATCTCTCCTGTGGCCACTAGATGGCATTGCAGCCTAGCACTTCCCGTTCTCTGGATTATTGGAATTTTTGATGATCCAATCTGGCCCCGGTCCCAGTACGGTCTGATAAACGGGGTTCTGCTGCATTTACTGCCTTAAAAACTAATGCCAAACAAATTGTTTCATGGGGATTTAAAACTTCCCCTCTGTGGCATTTGCAGCCCAAGCTTTGCTGCAGTGTGACAGTTCATGAGATCTGGAAAGTGAAACTAGCTAAAAAAAAAAAAAGTGAAATTGAGGGCTCAGTGGAGAAGTTTGGGAAGGGGAAGAGTGATCATCATAGACGATGAAAAGTAAATGATGTTTTAAATTCTTTTCTTAAATAAGCATATTGGAAACAAATAAGAATTTGTATTAGAATGGATGGGGTTTAAGCTACTATACTAATGTCCTTTTAAAGAGCACATTTGTAAACTAGACATAATGGGAGCAACTGAAGGAGACAGTCCCCAACCCTCACTTGGTCAAATGGTTCTTACACAGTGAGATCGTGGATAAATCACAGATCTCTGCAGTAATAGCAACCCAAGAAGACTACAATGCATTATATTAGAGTAAATGGCTTAGTGTGGCTTAGGTTTTGCTTTTGTGAGTCATTCAGTTAAATGTCTAGATTAGAAAAAGGAACAAACTATATACCTGTCTGTCTTCATCTGTGAGCATTAGCATAACAAACTCCTGCCAAGCCTGGGGTGAGGGGGAGGGTTCCTCTCTGGAGTTCCACCTTGGTACAACTCTCTGGGAAAATAGACATGATGGTAAACTTTAGGGCCAGCAGGACTAGCAGAGGGGAAGCAAGCAATTCCGTGCCCCTGACTTTTTTAACCATTGCTACGGTTTTGGAGCACAACGTCTAGACGTAGGCTTGCTCCCACCAGCTGTGTGTGTGCCCCTTCTCCACACCCACCTACTTCTCTCCAGGATGCATACAAAGGTTTCTCTACAATATCTTGTGGGATTGGTGGGGTCAGATGCCATTGGAATTGTCATAGTATTAATCCTCAATTTGAACATTAGAGTTCAAATATGAAGTACTAGCATGAAGTTCTCTAAGCTTAATCTCCAGCTTAGATCTGATAGGCTGCCACCAGATCAGGAATTGCTAGGGCCTGATCCCCCCTTTCCTCTCTCTGGTGTCCCCAACCCTCCCTTGGTGGGGCACCCAGATTCCAAATCCCTTGGATGCTAAAAGCAGGGGAGAAAACCCCTTCCCCCCTCCTTCCCAGGCTTGCCTCTTGGTCTAGCCTGCGAGTATCAAGAAACCGGTTTCTCTGCTTCCCAAGAGATAAGCGTTCTCTACCCTCAGGACAATTGAGATGCAAAATACCAACAGCTTGGCTTTGCCTTTCCCCGTGCCTGCCTTCCCGTGAGGGAGACAGGTACCTGATACAGAGGTTACACTTTCTCTGCCTTACTAGAAAAAGAAACTTCCACAAGTTTTGAAAAAAAGAAAGCTTTATATAGAAAAAGAGACAATACAGACTAATAACTTGCATAAACATTTATACAGGCTCCTACTTAAGAAAATCTGAATACCCCAGTCTGATTTAAAAAATAGCCAATTTAAATAGACCAGCAATCACACACAGTAAGTACAAAGCAAAGCATATCATAGCCGATTTTACTTTGTTCCCGGTTTGTACTCACTGCCCCTTAGTAGAATGAGAAGAAGATTGGAATCAGTAAGGTAGCTTGTTCCTCACAGCCGAGGAACAACAAAGACCCAGCCATCCACATCTGTAAATACAACCCAAAGCTCCTCACAGCCGAATTGCTTTGGGTTCCTTTGTACTCACAGACTTTTGGTATAATATTTGAGATAAGAAGGAGTTAGGAGGAAACCTTGTTTACTCACAGCCGAGAAAACAAAAAAGACCCCGAGTATACAAATTCCCGCCCCTGACTTTAAACAATCCAGTTCTCTGATTGGTCCTCTGGTCAGGTGTTTGGTTACCCTTTCCAGGTAAAAGAAACTTAACCCTTACCTTACCTATCTACTTATGACAGGAATATGTTTATTGTGATTGCTTTAATAGTCACTGATGTAGCATCAGGCCAGCCTTTCCCAGATTAGGTAGCATTGCTCCATTATTGACCTACTAATTGCTCTGTCTTCTTGGGTAAATGCATTGCTGCTCCATGTCTGTGTTTGAGCCCTTTATGTAACCTTGATATCAGACCTATAGCATCTGCTTTGTGACAGCGGGGACTTGGTTCTCATCAATGGCACATCAAACCCCACATTTTGTGGGGCTAAGAACATAATGCCTGAACTGTTTTTAAGAACAAAAACACGTGCCCCGCTCACACTCACATGTGGCTGAATGTGGATTTGCTTTGTAAACAACTCTCACTTTCCTCGTGGGATATTTGTGCTGTTTCTCCTGTGACTTTTTTCATGGGGCTAGTCGGGGGGAGGGAGGAGAATCTGGATTTTCCTTTAATTGGTGTGAAAGACAATGGGATTTAACATCCTTCCCAACCTGATTTCACAGAATTGTTCTTATACAGGTGTGAGTGTGTATTTGTTGTACACCTCATCTAGAAAGGTGACTGACCCCAAGGAATAGATGGAATGTAAGTTCTGACCTAGCACCTTTCAGATTTCACTTGAAATGGTTTCTGTTGTTTCTCTTGGAGAGACAGTCAGGGTAAATATCACTTTAATTTGACATAATATGTTGGGATTTTAGCAGAGGATTTGGTGGTCTCTCATTACAGTTAATTCATATTGGCTTGGAAATGACACTGTCCCATGTGCATACAAACTAGCTGGAAGATGTGTAAGTGGAGGATAATGATAAATAGCAATGGATCAAATTGCGGGAAGGTGTCCACTTGGTACTGTAGGCGTCAATTAAATTCTGTCTTATTGAGAGTTTGTCAGAGATGGAGAACAGGGTGTGGAGAGCATGTTCATGACAGTCACAAATGATACAAAATTAGGAGGTGCTGGGAGCTCAACTGAGGACAGATGTGTGTGATCCGAAGGAACACAGAAATTAGAAATGCGGAGAAAAATCCTTTCCCAGCATGGAAAAGTGCAAGCTCATATATTGGGGAGGGTCTCGGGGTGTGTGTGGAATCTGAAGCAAATATATTCAGTGGCAAGAAGGGGCCTGTCAAGCTGTAATACTGAAGGGCAGGCTTGGGGATGAGGAGGACCAGGAGGCATGACGTCTGAGAGCAAAACAGCCTAGTGGAGTTTCCGGTTACATACAGATAGGCATCTTGTAGGTAGGATGGGGGAGATAGAAGCAGCTGACAAACTTTTTCCTTTCCCCAGACTAAAGTTAATGTCTTTCCGTGGGAACACAGCACAGTGGGGTGGGTGGAGGGCTTTTTGGATGGATGGTGAGAGTGCAGGTTGGCCGAGAAACCTGGACTGGGACTGCTGGTGGGGTTGTTATGGAGGGGCAGAGAGTTGGGAAAAATTGTAATTTACACAGTGCTTCTTGTGTATCTTGCTGCTTGTGGGTCCTGACTTTAGATTATAAACTGTCTTGGGCAGGGGTCAGCCTCTGAGTCTGCAGCACCTAGCGCAGTGGGGTCTTGACCCTTTAGGTGCTACTGTAATAGGAATCATTTAAACATCTCAAAAAAGGTATATTGGAATTGGAAAAGGTTCAGAAAAGGGCAACAAAAATGATTTGGGGTATAGAACCGCGTCCGTATGAGGAGAGATTAATAAGACTGCGACTTTTCAGTCTGGAAAAGAGATGGCTAAGGGGGGGATGTGACTGAGGTCTATAAAATCATGACTAGTATAGAGAAGGTAGATAAGGAAGTGTTGTTTACTCCTTCTCATAACACAAGAACTAGGGGTCACCAAATGAAATTAATAGGCAGCAGGCTTAAAACAAATAAAAGGAAGTATTCACACAACGCACAGTCATCCTGTGGAACTCCTTGCCAGAGTATGTTGTGAAGGCCAAGACCATAACAGGATTAAAAAAGAACTAGATAAATTCATGGAAGATAGGTCCATCAGTGGCTATGAGCCAGGATGTGCAGGAATGGTGTCCCTAGCCTCCGTTTGCCAGAAGCTGGGGGGATGGATCACTTGATGATTACCTGTTCTGTTCATTCCTTCTGGGGCACCTGGCATTGGTCACTGTTGGCAGACAGGATACTGGGCTGGATGGGCCTTTGGTCTGACCCAGTAGGGCCATTCTTACGTTCTTATATTCTCCATCCAGGATGGTAACACTCTGATTGTGCCCCTTTAGCAATTCCCTCACTGGTCATTTTAATATATGTTTGCACCATTTCTTAGTTAATGTCTGGAGTTTTCTACAGCAGTGCTTGTGTTACAGAGCTGGAACACTTGTCACCAGCTGAGGAATGGTTTTTAAGGAGAAATCATTAAATGTGTTAAACAGGCATTATGTAGAGCTGGGGATTTCAAGGGCTGCCACTCCAAATCTTCAGCTCTGCCACAGCCTGCCTGGATAAGTTTCTGTCCATGCTTCCCTGCACGTTTGGCAGGAGGGAAAAATAAACCCATTCACCCTGTCCCAGTGTTGTTGGGAATCTTCTGCTTTCATGAATCTTTGCGTGCACATAAGGCAGCATTCATAAAACAGGCTGGCTCTGTTATGCATTTGAGTATTAATAAATATTGTCTTTTTCAGGATTATTATGGAATTACATTCCCTGCTCCTGCAACCTTGACAGGCAGAGATGGGAGCCTTGCTAACAACCCGTACTCAGGTTAGTACTAAGTCAAGATGAGGATGATGGTTGAATAGAACCATTGGTTTCTGAACATAGGGCATGCTGCTATGGCCAAAGGAGCAATCCAGGCCTTCTCTCTACAGGCAGCTTAGCCGGCCAGTCCAAACTAGTCAGACAAGAGCAGGAATCGTGAGTGGCTACATTTCAGCTTCTGACAATTGATTTCCTTAAGATATTAACAGGAATATTCAGCCAATATCTACTCCATACACAAGTCCTATCATACGAAAGAGGGATTTAACTTCCAAATTGTAGTCTATCCCAAAGCCAATACAAGGTTGTTCCTTATGGCGCTGTGTCTGGGTTTAAATGACTCAACTAATAGAACTCTTGCTACTGGGAAAGTATCTGCAGCCTAATAACTCTTCTTCTTGGCATTCAGCCTCCTTTGCTCAGTGTCAATCTGTTACTCTTGGTTAGACCCTTTCAAACCTCTCTAAATGCCTCTCTGACTTCATTCCATTCCATTGTTACTGTTTGTATTATGGTGGCACCTGCAGGATCAATGGCCTCCACCACCCCAGAAATTGATGATCGCGCTACCTTGAAGGCTGTCCCCAGGAAACGAGTGTGGTTAGGTTTCTTGTTCGGATTGCCTGGTGCTACTAGAAGGCCTCTTCTGGGCTAATAATCAAATTTCCCTTCCTACATTTTTAATTAGTTGGCCTCAGATGCAAGCCTGGCTTTCCTGGCCATGGTGCTGTGAGGAACCAGAGATCGGACTGGTCATGCTTGGCAAATAGAGACCTTGCAGTGATTTGGATGTTTTTATCAAAGGGCCCTAATTCCTTTAGCCCAGGAGATGTTGCTAGCCAGGTTAACTTCTGGGAGACTGGTACTTGAACCCAATGAACTGTTTGGTTTGGCCACCCAGAACTTATGCTTATAGCACATTTCATGTAATGATCTAACACTCAGTGACCGGATCCCCTGTGCGACAGGTAAGTATTGTTATCTCCATTTTGTCACTGGGATAACTGAGGCACAGAGAGTTCTCTCTTGGCCAGGGTCATGCAGTGACCCAGGAGTCCTGACTCTCAGTCCATGCTCTCACCACTAAACTCTCTCACCCTCTTGACTGTATCACAAGCCCAGCCCTTGACAGTTTTTGCCAATGCTGGAGAGCTGAGAAAGCAAAGGATGAGAAACAACCTTCCTGAAACAGTTGATGGCTTTTCTTGCAGGTGATGTAACAAAATTTGGCCGCGGGGATTCTGCCTCCCCTGCTCCTGCTACCACCCTGGCTCAGCCGCAGCAGAATCAGACGCAGACTCACCACACCACTCAGCAGCCGTTCCTAAACCCTACGTTGCCCCCAGGATACAGCTACACGGGGTTACCATATTATGCTGGCATGCCAGGAGTACCCAGTGCATTCCAGTATGGGCCCACCATGTTTGTAAGTCATGGGAACCAAACCTTACCCCATTAGCTGCCCTCTTTGTGCTTCTCGAGCTTTGCCTAGTTCAGTCCTGGCCCTTTAAAGCTCCCCCTGTCCTGCAGGGCATTTCTGGTGAAATAAGGTTCAGCTTACGTGTGGCACTTCTTCTCTTGTATGGCAACGTGGCAAGCAGCGTTAAAGCTTGACATCCAAGTTTGTCATCCGCTCTGTGGCTTCCGTGTAAAATGATATTGTCCGTGCAGGACTGGAGGAACTTTAAAGGGCCAGGACGGTAATATTCTAACTTTATGTAGGCAATGGTGAGTGGTATAGAGATACAGCAGAGAATGTTGATCAGAGTCAAAAACTGTTTGGGGTTGGGGGGGAGGGCAGGGGGAGAGGTGATGGTTCATCCAGGAATTACAAATTTGAGCCCAACTGTATTATAGCAGCCCATGATGGCTGTTGGAGAGGGAGGCAGAAGCTGAGTCAGTGGCGTGGGAGAGGCTGGAGAAATCACTTAGGGGGAAGAGGCTTTGGGACACCAGTGGGGAGACTGGGAGGCAAGAGGTTCCCTGGGAGGAGAAGGTGATAGAGGGATAAGTGCAGACAGTGTCTGTACAAGGCTTGGATCCAGGCTTTGTACATTTTTATTATACAAAATAAATACCAGGTTCCCTGAGTTATGGGGCTGTAATCTCACCGGTGTGTTTGGGTGACTCTGGTTTGCGATCTCCAGACTCTTGAGGGAATTCATTGTTCACTGTTTTTATAAATGTATAAAACAGGCACGTTTCTTGGGGTGGAGATAACTTTGCTCTGTAATTGATAGGTAATTTTGTATCTAAGCTTGGAAGATACTGTCCTCATTTTACACGAGGGGTAAACTGAGGTAGAGAAGCTGTTGCTCACACAAGGCTATACAGTAGTCAGGGTTGGAAGCTGGAGTAGAACCCATGGGTCCTGGCTCCCAGCCCTGTGCTCAGAGCACTAGATCTCACTGCTCTGAGGTACTGCAAAAGGAATCAAGGATTTCCTGATGCTTTTTAAAGGCCTCTATTTCACAGCTGGGAGATGCAGCGCAGTGAGGCCAGCAGAGCCATGGGATGAGCTTCCCTACTAGATAGCAGTGGAAACTGGCTTTTATGCTGTTTTCTGACTGAGAATGCCTTTTGCCTCCAGGTACCTCCAGCATCAGCCAAGCAGCATGGCCTCAGTTTGAACACTGCTTCCACCGCGTTTCAGCAGCCAAGCGGTTATGGACAACATGGTTATGGAGCAGGTAAGGTTATTTCAGTGGACAGTGCATCTGTGCTGTTTAATGTCCTCAGAGCTGCTTGCTCACTGTATCACCATGTCTTGTCCACACTGGCAGGCTATGATGACTTAACGCAGGGAACGGCAGCTGGAGACTACAGCAAAGGAGGCTACAGTGGGTCATCTCAAGCACAAAACAAATCTGCCGGCACTGGACCTGGGAAAGGTAACAAATAAAGGGATCTGAGGTGCACATAAGCACTTCAGATCAGGGATCTTGCTGGGTAAACTCCTAGTACTCCCAGTGTCAGGTCAGCATGACGACCAGCTCTCAAATGGGGTGAGTCCAAAGCTGTTTCTCCATCTCTCATGTTCAAAATGCTTTTAATGTTCCAAACGTTCCTTCTAAGCCAACGGCTGAATTTTGTGTAAGGAGCTGAGTGGCTGAAGTCCGGCTTTTCTCAGTTACACAGAGAAGAAACAGCAAACCATTACCTCTGCCAGCTGGAAGCTAATGTTCAGATTTGGTGGAGGGATAGTGGCACTCCGCCGACGCCAGCTCCCTGACCCCAGAGCAGCTGTCTCTTTGCTGAAATAGTTACCAGTTAAATCATGAATGTTATTTACATTCATGATTAGGCTCCAGAATCAACACCCTTTGAGGTGAAGGGGGCAGGTCACAGCTCTCTGAGTTAGTGTTTCAGGCTCTCTGGAGACTCCATCACTGATAGCATCCATTCATACCTGGAATGCTTTCTTTGCATACCATAAGGGCTAGAACATTGATTTGTTTTATATGAAAGCTTAAACTCTGCAGATGCTAGTGGGACCACTTGAGAAATGTACAGTGACCCCTTGGCACCATCCAGTCCAATGCTGACTTACATAAATACTGGCCAGAAAAATCTTCCTCAGCCCAGCTGCTCAATACCTATATCCTCAGCCTTGTTGTTCACATATCTGAGAGCGGTGGAAACCCAGCCAGCCCAATCCTTTCATTCATCAGCTAGAGACTTTGATCTTTGTTTCTTGCATAAGTGAAAGGGCTCAAGTTGGGAGCCATGATTCTAGTTCAGACTGGGAATGAACGGCCATCTCCCAGCTGGTGATCAGTCCCCTGCTTGGTTCTGATCCTGCCATGCTAGCTGGTTCAGCCACTGTGGACCAGGGAACCACACAGCGTCTTTTAATGTGCTCCCTAATTTGAGGGGAACATTGACTTCTCTTGATCTAAATGAACGTTAAGTGCCCTAGGATAGTGGTCTCACGCCTGATTTATAAAGGGAGCTCAGGAAATAGGCCTTTGCACTTTCTTTTGACTCCTAATGTGGGGAATTGTAGATGGCATGGGAAGGAACGGCACACCCCAGCCAGGAGTAGCCTCATTTGATATAGTTGGGGGAAAAGTTGGGGGGTGACACAGAGGGTGCAGGCAACAGCCAATGAACATGATGGGAATCCTAGGAGCAAGGAAAAGGAAGATTCAGGTTGGGTTGCCTTTGGCTCTTGCGTTGTCAGCGGCTTTTTGTTTTCCAGGTGTTTCTGTGACCTCAAGTAACACAGGTGTGCCTGATATCAGTGGCTCAGTCTATAACAAGACTCAGGTGAGGAGCTATGGCCCATTCTTTCTGAGAAGCATGAACATGCCCTCCTCCCTCCTGTGCCCCAGGGTAAGGTGGTCAGATCACTGGCCAGTGTCATTTCAGCAGGACTTGTCCTCTCAGGGAGCCTCTTGGCCCCTGGTGATTTCTCAGCCCCATTCCACGGGGTAATCTCAGACTCTGGCCTTTCTCCAGCACTCACTCCACTTGATTTAAAGAGAACTTCAAAGTGTCTCATTTGACACCACTGCTCTTTTCCATCCTTTAGCCTGCTCTTGCCATGCTGACTCATGACACAGGCTGTTCATGTGGAAGCAAAGATTCCCACATTATTGGCTGTTAATGTGGAAGCAAAGATTCCCACATTATTGCCTAACTTCTGTTGAGTCCTGAGATGCTTTTAAAGTGCAGTATCCCAAATGTTTTAGGGCTGCATTGTCCTAAATACAGGGCCACAGCATCATCTCGATAGAGACTGGACTGTGTGGACAAACACAAATCTATAATTATGGCCATTGACTTCCTCTGTTCCTTTTGGGCTGTGTGCACATTGATACCAGATCACTGTCTTCCACCCAGTGCCGTTGTCTTGTGGCTGTTTGTGGTGCAGCTAGTCTCCCTTTGAGAAGCTGTGGAATGCATGGGGTTAAATACTAATTCCCGATTCCACTCTCTGGAGTGTGGAATCTCTGCGCCCTTTCGTAAGGGCATTGGGGTGGGGATCCATATAGGTATTGCTGTCTGGCCGGGATCGGCTCCTGCATTTCTGATGAGCAGGGCTGTACACTCTCTGAACAAAGGCACCTGGGTCTAAAGTCTGCTGCTTAGCACCAGACATGAGGGGTTGGGGACTTGAAGCAAAACTCCTGCTGTGACCTCTTCTGCCATTTTTACTGAACAGCCCTGACCAGCTTAAGTATTTCCTGACTTTGTCATGAGTAAATTGATTGCTAAGAACTAGTTGGTTTTTTGCTGGTCTGCTGCACTGTATAGAATGTGCATGAATTTCCTGCCCATAGGGAAGCCAAGAGGCCATCTTCTACTGTTAACAACAGGCGCAATTTAGTGTCTGTCAATGGATCATTTAATCTTGGGTCATGGGCAGTTACTGCTTGTTTGTGGTCATACCCACAATGTACTAGGGACTTTCTAAACACTTAAGAATGGCTTCTGCTCTGAGGAGCTTGCAGTCTAAGGACAAACCAAGTAGACAGGTCAGAGGAAGTGAAATCGCAATGAGCAATTGATAGCCAAGTCAGCCGATTCACTCCAGGCAGCACAGCAGTGTGCCTTTAAGAGGAAAGGGAACACTTGATTTTAAATATCTAGCTAAAGCGCTGATGTGTGTTGGATCTGGGTTGGTAAAGAGTTAGTTTTCTTTGTTCAGGCAACTCTTGCCCTTGTTTGGTCATCCAAAGGGCGCTGAGGAAAATGTCTAACTGCTTCTCTGTTGCCTCCACGCAGACGTTTGACAAGCAGGGATTCCATGCTAGCACACCGCCTCCTTTCAGCCTGCCATCTGCTCTTGGATCCACTGGGCCACTGAATCCTGGTGCTGCCCCAGGTTATGCTCCAGCCCCGTTCCTGCATATCCTGCCTGCACATCAGCAGCCTCATTCCCAGATGCTGCATCACCACCTTCAACAAGATGGGCAGGTGAGTCTATCAATCTCTGGTGCCTTTCTGAGGCTGCTCCTCAAAGTAACTAGATGACCATCAGCCAGAGAGCATGTCCAAACTGATCCCACCCATCACAGATACTCGGTCCTGATCCTTTTGGCTCTGCCCATTGGCAAAGTAACTTGCTAGGTAATACAGACTAAACTGTCATGTAGCCTTGGGTAGAGTGGAGGAGATGCTGCTCTCAAGAGACTAACATGGCTTTGTGGCAGTTTCCCCCTTTGGTGCACACAATCTCAGCCCAGAGGCGGGCAGCTCTAGCAGCCAGCAGAGACTGCCACTTTCCTTTCTTGGGCAAGTCACGGAGATGTTTACAACCATCATAATTGTTCTGTAACAATAAAAGAAATACAGCTAGCTGCAAAATAAGCCTTCTCGCCAGCTTCCCTAGTATCTCTGGTGGTTTTGCATTCATTTCCCTTCATCTGTTAATGTCTCTTGAAAAATATGCAAAGTTTGCTTTGCGTCTGAACATAAATTATTTCCGTGTCCCTGAATGTGTCTGATGTCTTACGCCTGTGCACCCTGGTGTCCCAGCCCTCCCTGGGGGAACCTCCTTTGCCCATCCAGCTTCTGACCATTTTCCATGTTTTTACATGCCTCTTCTAATTCGTTTTCTGCAGTGTGGCTTATTAGCCAGAGAAATCATGGACTTAGCTCAGGTCATGCAGCTGGTCACATTCTTGATCTGGAGTTGGCTGGCATTGGGGTCAGCCACTTGGATGATTTTTCCTGGATTATGGGCCAATCATTGCCTCCTGCTGTTTAAGTTTGGGGTACACTTTTCTTTTTAGGGTGGGGAATGTGTTTTGTTCCTCTGCCCTAAGAGACTCATGGAACTGGAGTGTTCCCAGAGGGCATTGAGGGAAAGAGGCCCTGTTCCTTTGACAGACTAATCTATCAATGATTAGGTAGGCTTTAATAAATCTTTCACCCCCTACCATCACCATAGTGACCCCAAGTGTCCTAAGCCTCAGATTTGTCCTTCTAGGTTATCTTGGTTAACAGATGATCAGCAAGAGAGCAGGTCGCTTGGGTGCCGGTTGGGGAAGTCTCAAGCTGACTGCATCAAAGATTTTTTAAAAAAACTTTTATTGTGAGTGGTCAGAAGGCAGAGAGGGAAAGGTGTGTCTGCTCCACCCACTCTCAGTCAGCTGACTGGTTTCAGGTTGTGGACAGCTTGGTTAATCCTAGTTCTACTCGGCTGAGTCGAGTCCCTCCTCTTCTGAGGAAACAGCTAGTTGTTCTGTGCTGAAAGTCACCTAGATTGGGGATGGGTTGTCTGTGTTCTGGGAGGCAGGACAGTATCTTGGCAGTAGAGGACAAATGCTGCAGCATCTCGGCTTGAGTGTCTGCCCGTAATGCATTTTGAGGTGCTAAGAGAACTTGACACCACGACCTGTGTTCTGGGCCCATGTTCTTCCTGACTGCTGAAGGCCAGTGCTAGTGAAGATTGGTGTTTTCCAAGCAGATATGGGATGGCCTCAAGGCCAGTTACATCACGTGACACAGCCAGAATGACGGTCATCCAGAGTTGACTCCCCCTTTTGGGATTCAAGTTGTTGTAAAGGTTGTGGCAAAATGATTCTCAGAGCATCCAGATGCTTTGATTCTCTTGACCTGTAGAAAGCTGGGTACTGGCCATGCCCTCAATGTGCAGTTTCAAGGTATCTCTTCCATGCAATAGATGATAGCTCCCAGCAAATCACTTAAGCCATCTCCTTGCTGCAGCAGGCAAGAACGTTTTCTGGCTGAAAAGAGGCAGTGAGGTGGCTGGCTAACTTGCCGCAGATGGGGCAAGCCTTGTGGAAATGAGCTTACTCAGCACTTCTGCCATGTGTTCCCGATGGGATTTGCTTTGGCTGTTGGTGGATTTTGTTGAGGCCTGGGGCAGCGTGATGCTGGAATACTCAACTCTTCCTCCAGAGTAGGGGCCAAGGGACACCATTTCCCTGCTGTAACATAGACGTTGCTGCTTTCAAAGGCCATCCCCAGGGCTGCTGAGAGGATGGATGGGGCAGGCAGGTCTTTTACTGCTCCAAGCTAATAAATGCAGTGTGCTCTCTGAGGCTTCAGGATTAGGGATCCAGCCACGGTGGCTTGTGATCTGAACATGTGCTCCCTTTTCATTTCTTTCCAGGGTGGATCTGGCCAGCGCAATCAGCCAAGCACCATGCAGCAAAAGTCTCAGGCTACCAAAACCGCCTATGGCACTTCTCCATACTGGACAAACTAAAACCCAAACAAGGAAGGGGGGGAGGTAGGGGGAGTCTGAAAGAAGAAAAAGTCGATGCCCATTCCTGGAACTATTAGGAGAAAAAGTAACTGCTCAGCCAAACGTCTGTGCGGGGAGAACTGCAGCCAGCCATCCTTCTGTGGCGCTCGCCCGCTCCCTCTGAGTTGCTGTTGTATGTAATATATTTATGTATGTATTTGTAAATGTAATAGAGCCTAAATGTGGTTTCTGCATCTTTGCAGCCTGTTTTATTTTCTTTGTAGGGAGAATTAATTATTCACTTCCATTCTGCACCAGGGCATCTTCCTTTATTTGTTTTTGTTTAGCTCTAAGGGCTTTATAATCTGTCAAAAGACAAACTGTGCCATTTCTGTTGAAGAAAGAGCCCATTTATTTAACGCAGTTCTTAATTCAGGCAGATGAGAAGGCCTGGTCCAAAAGACAAATCAGGGGTTCTGTCTCCTGTGGGTTTGATTTTTTTTTTTTTTTTTTTTCCCCCCCTTTCAGATGTAGCCATTACTTTTTTTTTTTTAACTGTTTTGTGGGCCCTCTCCCTTCTTTTGTCCCCTATCTCCCTCCACCGCCGCTGGTGTGGAAGACACACTCTCGTGGACAGTTTTGTTACCGTGGCCACGAGCTGCAGCAGCATCTTTTTATTTCACAATTTTTAAATAAATAAATAAAAAATTGACAGGGTTTTTTGTTTCTCTAGCAAGAGATGTTGGATGGCTCAGTCAGTGTGTCCTGGAACCTCCTTTGCATCATTAGAGGCAAAACTACGTAGCGGTTTCTTAAATAAAAATATAAGCTGTCTCTTGTTTCTTTTCGTGCCCCAAGCTGCCCCTGCCCAGGATACCCAGAGCTAATGGATGGAAACTTCATTGTCCTGCCCCACTTTTTTTTTTTTGTAAAAGACTGATGGAGGAAGCTCTTGGTCCTTCCTGTCCTGCACCAGTGTGGTGAATGTTTTAGAAGTTTCATTTCTTTTTAGCCCTTACTCCACCTAATAATAAAGATCTAAGCGTATAACTGGTGTTTGCTGTCTCCATTCACAAAGACTCAAGGAGCAGCTGCTTTCTAAACCCCTTCCCATTCCCTCTTCTGCAGACAGGGGGATGAGATAGTCAGCAGGGCTGAGGGGTTTTGGGGGAAAGGGGTGTCTGTGCCTTCCAAGTGCCTGTTTAGAATTGAGTAGCAAGCTGGATCCCTGCTAGTTAAGCCTAGTGGCTGTAAAGGGAGTTTAGAGGGGGGCACGGTGAGATCTATGTACCTCATCCTGGAACTGTTTAGCTGGCTGGAGCCTGTTGCCCTACAGCCCCATGTAGTAGAAATAGCAGCTCCTTTCTTCATCATATTATCTCCTTCCTTTTTCAGTAGATGGCCATCAGGCTGCTTCTCTCCTTAGCATTCTACTCCCCCAGAAATGTATAGTTGATACAGCTGTTGGGTAAAAAAAACAAAACTGCCAGTGTCCAGGGATCAATCTTCCTTTAATCAGAGGGACAAATGCAAAAGTGGCCCCAGGTGCCACCACATGCAGTGATATCTCTAGCCAGTCTGCATGCACTGAAGCCAGTGGTAAGGAGGGATAGAGAGGAGCTGCCTTCCAATGCTCTTTTTAAAGAAAGTAAAAAGGACAGTGGGGCTGAAGTTTCAGGGAGAGGTGAAGTCACCAGAAATGTGACTGGCTTTTTTCACAGTGGGGATCAGTACTGCCATCTTTCTCCCATGCTAGGGTGTGGAAGAGCAGTTTCCTCTGCCCCAGAGTCTAATGCAGCTCTTAGTGTTGCCTTTAGCTCGGATCAGAGCAGCCTCTGCTGGCTGTAGTTCTAAGCAGAGACTTGCCTGACTGCTAAAACGGAAGCTGGCCATAAATTGAATATGGCCAGAGTAAGCAATGAATACAGAAGACTTACCTACTGAAAATGCCAGCAGGTTATCTTGGAAAATGGCTGTCAGCCAAATGTCCTGTCAAGGTTGAGCTGCAAATCCCCTGAGGTGGTCCAAAGTGGGCTGCCTTTGCCTGTGTGCTGAAAGCCACTGATGACACCATTGAGTGTGTTCTGCTTACAGCTGGGTTTAGGAACTTCCTCGGGCCCCATGTATAACTGAGGAATGACACTTTGGCTTGGGGTTTTCATGTTGGCTTCAGTAGGATCATCTCTGTGATTTATGTACTGCTAGAGTGCAGGACCACTTAGTGCAACAGCATTTTGCCCTCTGTGAGCTGCTCCTGCTGGAATTCAGGGCAGCACAGAACCACCCAGACATCAAGTTCCTTTGTAGGACACCTTTAATGCTTCCCTGGGCGAAGGCAACAGGCCAGTTTTCTTGCAGGTGCCTCAGGCTAAGGAAGAAGTAATGCATCTCCTTTAGGAATATTTTAAACAATTTTGGGGTCTAAACTTCAAAGGCTACTCAAGCCTGAAAACTGCTTTTCCTTCAGGCTGCCTAGTTAAGCTTTTCTGCATCTGTTTCTAGTATGAAGCAGAAATAGGTCTTGGGGATAGGAAATTCTTTCTGGACTTTTAATAGAATACCCAGAGACTGGGAAACACTAGAAACATCCCATTTATTTTTTGCTGGGGGAAGAGTGAAGGAGAGTTACAGCAAGCGATGCAATATTGTCTCTGAACTTTGAGGCATTGGACAAGATTTTTGAAGTATGTGACCTAAGTTAAGTGGGGTTCTTAGGCCTCTATGGAAGGTGCACAACAACTCTGTAGGCCAGCCTGTGCTCTAAGCACCATTTACAAGCACTAACCCATACCTAGAGGGCCAAGTTTCACCCATTACTAAGTGTGGCTTCAGGAAGCTTACTCAGAGAGAGACCAGGTTTGCTCTTCCAGGGCTGTTACTGGTACAACCACAGAATCATTTAAGAGTAGGGAACCTAGGCACAATGAGTGAGGAGAGGTCTCTGAAGGTATTTGTTTGCTGACCGAACTGTAGGCAGGTGCTGGAAAGAACAGTTTGAGTCTGTACACCCAAACAAGCAGGAATAGGTGACTCAGTATGGTTTAACAGATTTGTGAAGTGGGGCTATGTATGGACCAGCTTCTCCCATGAAGGGTCAAGCCTTCCCTTGTCAGAAGCATGAGGTGCTTTTAATCTACAATTCCAGCTCAGATTTTAGAGTTAGTTAGCTAGCATTAAGATGGGCTTGTTCATTGATTAGCTGGATCTGCAGAGACCAGCTTTGCCAGCAGTGTGGATAGTCACCACAGTGTATAACTCTAATTGCTACAGAGAGTTTCTCATGGTATGTGTACACTGCAGTTGGACACTCAAGCTAAGGGGTTATTTAATTGCACTGTAGATGTTTGCTGGGTCCTAGAGCTGGGATTCAGCATGGGCTGTCTACACTGCCAATAAAAACCCACAGCTGGCCTATAGCACTCAGCTCAGGTTCATAAGGTGTTCAGCTGCAGTGTAGACAGAGCTGAGCTGGAACCTGCTGCCTTATGTTAGTCCTTGACATTAGTACTGAAAAGCACTAGTGGCACCTGTAGCACTGAGCTGCCTTATCATCATCTCTTCGCAGTACAGGCTTTGGCCAGGGCTAGTCCCCTGAGCTCTGGAGAATATGGAAGTGAGATGGGTGGGTTGAGGCCCTGCAGTCCGTTCCTGAAAGTAGCACTCACCTGCAATCCTTTACCAGTTCTGCATTGACTGCCTGCACAGCTGTCTTTCTCAGTTCCTTGTGAGCTGCAGCCCTGCTCCCCCTGCAATACTCTTATAAGCTCCAGCTGGAGGAGTAATAGGCCCTGGGGCAGCTTGAACTGGTGCAGAAATAAGCTCCTTTCCTCTAAGGGCAGGATCAGTGCTGTTGTGCACCACCCTGGCTGCCTACACAGTGATTTCTCTATTGTTTAATATCCTGGCAGCTGGAGGACTGGCTAGCTGCTTTCCAGTGACTTGTCCCTTTCTGTCCCCAGACAGCCAACTTCCCCCATCATTCAGCAGGCTCATTGGAGCATCACTACTGAGCAGCCTCACTGGCACTGGTAGCAGGAAGGGTATTTCAATAATGGTTATTCAGGGGCCTTCCGCTAGGTGAGACTACAAACAATCAGCTTATTTACCCACCTTCTAGCACTTTACTGACAAGAGCTATTCAGAACCTTGGGCAGAGTTGGGATTAATGTTTTCCAAATCATCCTGTCACCATAAGACTAGGGTCCAGAAGAATCTGTAAAAGGTGTGAAACTTAAGTTTATGAACCAGAGACGCTAAAGGTGGCAAGTATCTTTTAGTTGCATATTCCACTTAAAGTTAGTGTGGGATCATTTTCTCTCCCTCTTATGGGGGTTTGTACAGACACTGGCCCTGCACAGGGAATATTTGCATCAGAGGGTCCACAGAGGTGCTTTGGCAATGCTAGAGTAACAAAAATGAAAGGAGAGCAGCATTACACAGTTGGGGTGAGACTATCCAGTCTTTACTTTCTGTTGTTGAGATTTTCCCCATATACAAATTCATACTTGCCTTTGGCAGGTGTCCCCTTCCAATACACAACCATTAGGAAAGAGTTAAGGCCTTCCTTAGCTTGGATACCAATCCAATGTGTCCAGGCCAATGCAGTGCTAGTGGCCAGCCCTTCCAGGCAGTCATGCCAGGACCACCTTCACCCAGCTCCACTCACACTGAGGTGCAGCACCCTTAATAGTGGGAGTACTGCTTGCTGAAACAAAGTGTACTGCCAGTCAGGGCAATTCACCATTCAGTAAGTTATTTTCTTGTCATCGGAAGAGGGTATTTACTAGAGGAACTGTGTGAATTGGCCCTGATCTAATTTTAGTCCTACTGTAGGATTTGTCTATTCTAACATCAGCAAATACTAGATCAGAGGGGAGGGGAATAGGGAACTTGATGTTTAGAACAGTCAGGCTAATCTGACCCAGCACACACCTGTCCATGAGGCCTGCCTTCTTCAACCAGGTCTTGGCTTAAGAGCTGACAGAGTACAGGTCACTCCAGTAGCTGTTTTAAGTCCATTTCCACTAAGCAAATAGGCATCAAGATCTGCTGTGACCACTAGCACCAGGTTTCAGTGTGGTCATGCTTTGCTCCCACTGAAATCAGCAGCAAAGCTTGTTACTTCAATGGGAACATGCTCAGGCCCTGTATAAAGCAAGACACATTTAGGCAATTGAGACATTGGATTAATTCCAGTCCAAGAAAAAACCTGGACACCCTATATTACTAAGCTTTATTTTATAACAAGCTAAGTCCTCCCTCTGTCAGTTAAATTTACCATTTTCACTTCATCCTGCCTCAGTGGGGGGCTGGACTAAATGACCTGAGGTCCCTTCCAGCCCTACATTTCAGCTATGCTAAGAGTAGTTCAATACTTTTCATACTGTAGCTCGGGCCCAAGTGACAGTTTCTCCATACTGCTCTGGTCTTTCCTAAGACCATGCTTGGGGCAGGTAGGATTTTCCCCACCCCAACATTAATGCTAAAGGCTAGCATTTTGGGAGCAGGGTCTATACACAACCATCGAACACTGGGTGTTGCTGCTCTGAAGGACAGACAGAACCTCAGCACCCCTTCAAAGAGCTGGCATTCAGAGCTTTTAACATATGCAACAAAGTGGTCTAGTTGACAGGGAAGTAACAATACACAGATATTTTTATTTCACATTTTATTAGTAGACAGATGTGCAGAAAAGACAAAATAAACTATTGAAAGGGAAGACAACACAAAATGCATCAGTTAATCCTTTCTGGTAAATTATATTGAAGGGGGAAAAAATAAAGGAAAACATCCAGGATTTTCAGCTAAGAAAACTACTAAGAAAATCTAGTGCACCCTGCTGGTCTCAGAATGGTTGAAAACTGCACTTGAATTATAAATGTAAACAGTCACCATTGGTTGGGATGGGAGGTAAGAAAATACACAGGTCGGGTAAACATTTTTCCTCATAATCTCTTAAATAGTTTCATAGTCATACTTGGGTGGTTTGTATCTTGAGAAGGGAACCAGCAAGTCAACAAGCAATGACGCTGCAGGGGACGGAGGGGGAGAGACGTTAATCTGGCTAATGTAGGAACTCTTGGAACAGGCTTTTTAACAAATAAAATAAAGGGTAACAGAAGAATCATGATAACGCATCTTACAACACCAAGCTTGAGAATACAAGTCACTGGAGAGTATACAGTGAAGACGGTCAAAGTACAAGGGAAAGATCCTGAAAGATGCAGTATCCTCTTTTCAAACCAAGTCATCAGCACAAGTGGTGTTGCATTGATTGGGTTGTTTGTTTCCCTGTCTTAAGTCACACCCATCCCCTTCACCACCATCACTACACCAAAAAGGAGTGAGAGGTTAGTTTCCCTAGAAAGCACCGACTGCCTCAGAGGGAATAATTATTCTCCTAAAAACTATTCCCATGAAGGAGTTCAAGGGATATGCACTCGGTTCTTGCCATCTAATTGCACTGCGTACATTCCTATAGGTTTTTTTAAGAAGCTAATACACCACAGGTGCTTGATCTGTAAGTATACATTTCTGGCTGAAACTGTTTGCCTTAGTGGTAACTGCACTACACGGCTCATGCAGAAGTCCCATTTGCTCACTCCGAAAGTGCTGCAGGGAAAAGGTTCCCCATTCCTGGATAGGATGGTGGGCAAAGCCTCCTGTGACTCAGCAGAACTCAATGTGACTGCTTAAGGAAAGGTACTGACTAGTGCCCAAGGGAATGCCAGGCAGGCAGGCAGACTGAGGTCCTTGTATCTGGCGTGAGGACATGGGTGGAGGGATGCAAGTTTATGTAGGAGGCTGCCTTTAATCAATAAGGCACAACAAGGTGCTTTTCCTGGTCATGCCTTGGGGCACAGGGAGGGGGTTTCCCCACCAGCAAGCTGGTGCCAATGTCTCATATACCATGTTCTGGAATGTCTTGATAGGATCACACAGTGGAGCCTTCAGAAAGAAAGTCACATTTTCCTCTATCAACAAAAAAGGCTTTAACCAACATTTTCAAAAAACGTATGAAGTGAATCCTGCATTTCCAGTTCCTGGCATAATTTTTCTGCTCTTTCCTTGTAGCTGAGGCTGGACTGCTTTCAACTCCAAACAGCTGGCACCTTACTTCAGTATCTTATTAAAAAAATCAGCTCCCAGCCCAGGGGACACATCTGCTCTTGTGATACCAGGACGTCACAGCCCTTCCGCTCACAGATCCAGCACTCCCAGCTTTCACTTTATTAACAAGTTGGAAGGCTTCCCCAGCCAATCAACTCTGAGGAGGCAGAGTTAGTGAAGGGTGGTGACATGCCACTGGAAACCCTGAGGACAAGGGGGCAACCAAAATGTCATTAAAGGAGCCTGTAAGGGCCTAATGCAACAGTCCTCACTTCCCCTACATAGGCAAAAACTCCCACTGAAGCCAGAACAGCACAAGTCACTCCACACCACTAGACTAGGTTCTTGAAGCAATTCGAGGCTCAGTATACTTGAAATGCTGTCCTAATCAGTAGGCAAAAAGTAGTCCCAAAAGCCAACTCAGGGTGCCACACTGCAGTCAAATCACAACAGTGCTTTATAATGGATTTGTGATGTCAACCAGATTAAGCAATCGAATTCTGCCAGGGGGAAAATAAGCTATTTTCCCCTCCTCAAAAAAGTCTGAGGATGATAGGTCAGATCTTCTGCCAAAAGCTCCCCAGCACATGCAAAAGATTGAGTGGCTGAACTGCCTGAATTTTGCACACCACCCAATGAACATGCTGAAAGCCTAGCAGCAGCTATTTCTAATCCTGGTTTGCAGAGCTCCCTTCAGCCATCTGGGTCCATGCACTTTGACACAGCTCTTCAGCCGTGAACAAGTTGGCATCAGTATTTGAGAGCTACGTGACCACAATGAAGCTTGTCACCAGGATCCCCTTTCCCTCTCCAGTAGTGAGGACAGTCTTGGTTTGATGGTCAATTCAGAAAGTCTGCCCACCGATAAGCACGGGGAAGGCCAGACTGATATTTCTAGTTCTTGTGAACGCATTGTTGCGCAAGGGAATTTTGGACTCTTGTGTCAAGGCCCACAATCTACAGCAACAAGTCTTGAGGGGCCTATCATTTGCCAACTCACAACTAGTCTTATCCATTTAAACAAACAAAAAGGTAGATGCTAAGTCAATAGTAGGCATTTGGGGTGCTGAGAAGAGCAACTGGCAGCTACGACTAACACAGACTAAACTCTCCAGAGGCGTAGTAATTTATTGAAAACGGTAGATTCTAGACACTGAACATATGCTCCTAGGATTAATACTGGCTGACTAAACCTGCCACCACTTTTAAAGGTGGCCAACTTTGCATTCTGAAGCAGGAGAGGATTTAAGTTGGTATTTTCACGATTCCCTCCCAACAATGGGAGCCAGCAGCAGATCTCAGCAGCATTCTAATAAACGGCATAGTGACTTCTAAACCCCAACCAGTCTGAAAAATAAATAGCAACCCAGGGCTCAGTTGTACAGATGTGAAGTGTTAAGTGTTTATTTTAGGGTTCATATCATACACTTGGTAAAAAGGCAGCTGATTCTGCCCTCTGGGCGCAAGGCTCCAGGGGCTGTCTACTTCCCAAGTAGAACAGGCTGAAAAGGAATACTGTACCTTTCAGTAACACATTCCATCAAGCTCAACACACAGTAGCTTACACTCTCCGCCCCAAGCCTTGAAAAAAGGAAAAAACCACCACCACCAAGCTACACAAATGTGCACACACTATTATTGTAAATGGAGCAGCTAAACCTTGGCAATTTGCTTTTTTGTGTGGTTTTGTTTTTTCTTCCCAGTAAATGCAGCACTTGTGAACTCCAAGGACCCAACTTCAATGGGTTTGTTCCAGCTTTAAATACATTAAACATCTCGATGCAAGGCTGTGTTTAATTAAAGTATTTAAACACAGACCAAACCTGTTTCACTGTGAACGTTTCGTAGAGAAGCGAGAGGGGGAGTTTCTTTCTTAAAAAAGAAATCATAATGCAATGATGAAAGGGTTAAGAATGCAAGAATTCAGACATTCTGTGAAGGGTCTCTCTCTCTCTAAGAGGTCCATAAAAAAAGAGCAAACAGAGATCCGTACAGCAGGAGACAAGAGTTTGTTGTTGATTTCCCCCATGTATTTTTTGCTGGACTGTTGCTAGGTTACCACTGCTCCCTTTTGGCCTGAGTTGGCAGGGCAGTACAGGGGCATGTAGGGAGCAGGTCACGATTCTTCGTTGCCAGAATCATCATCGTCGTAACACTCGGCATCTTCCTCCTCCTCGTCTTCATCATCAATGTCGTCATCGTACAAGTCGTCATAAAGCAAATCTGAACTGTTGTCATTGGAAGGCACTTTAGTTTTGATGCAGTACTCTGCCAGTGTAGTGGGGACCTTCACGCCATCCTTTTCTGCCTCAGCCTTGGTAGCCAAAACCTGTTTCCTGCAAGGTAGAGAAGAGAAAGCAGCAATGTGATCACAGGTTCAGCCATAGCTTTCCCTTCCAAGACATTTGCAGAGCAATCTCCAAGAACCAACATAAACCTCATCCCTGGCCCAGAGACAATGAAGCCATTTCAGTCTGTGCATTCCACAGGAAGCCAGCAGTTGAGTCAAAAGTATAGCAAGTGAAGCTAACACACAAGTTTGTTTTCCTCCAGTCACTAGCGTGGGGTTGCTACAAATTGTTACCAGTCCCAGGAAACTCTTCCAAAACTCCAGCAACACAAGATATTGGACCTTAAAATACACTATTAGTGACTTGCATAAGCCAGTTACAGGTAGAATGTTTGATTCATTGCATTAATCAATCTTCCTCCTTCCAAAAAGGGGTCCTTAAAAAAAGAGGGGGGGGGGGAGAACAGACATCAGGTGGTTTCTTCTGGAGGCCACAGTCTCAAAGTTTCTCCAAAAGCATTTAAGTTCCACTAAAAATTTTATCCAGCTATACTTAGGATGGCATTTTCAGACATGCTTAGCACTGCTGTGCTCCCACTGAAATAAATGCAAACAGAGCTGAGTCAATGCCAAGTGCTTCTGAAAATTCAGTCTAACTAAATGTTGGCTACCTTGAGCTACAGCTATCCAATCCTTTCTAGTAACACTGTTTGGAAGCCATTATGGTGTGTGTGTAAACAGTTTCCTCTTACAGAAATATGTATAGATTAACCAGCTGATAATTAGGGTTCTGCCTTTAAGAGAATGCATCACTCTCCCAATTACAGTTGGCCATCCGCACATTTCACTGAGGAAAGGGTTGGTGGTGTCAAAATGAGACCATGACATTTTACCCTAACACCTGGTGAGAGTTGGAGCTATGACTGCACATGGACAGAGGATCTTGCTCCAACACTTATACAACTATGAGGCTGATTTAACGATTGGAAGTAGTCAGCTCTCATCCAGAACTATCAACGTATTCCTAAAGTGTGCCCTAAATAAAGTGCTGGCTCCATGCAGGTCTAGTCGCTACCACCTAGGGAAGGGAAAATCCTCCTGTAGTCAAAAAGGCTCTTGAAAGCTTACTGACAGAAAGGGCCTTACTGTCTTTACAAGGGTTCTTCAGTAACTAGTGAATTGACAGAACTAGGGACTTCTAAGAATCACTAAACGAAAGACAGGCAGGATTTTAAACAGATGCTTCAAGCTCAGGAACACACACTGCAGATTGTTAAGTAAGGTTACATTACAGAAATAAAATTTAAAATACAAGAGGGTCAGGAGTGCAATCTCAAGTGAATTCATTAAGCATGTGTAATTAACCATTCACCAAGCCACACAGGCAATGCGCAAAGGGAAACAGTGATCCAGATGGGGATTTGTTAGTGGCCAAGGGACTTTGTATGAGTATTATGCCAGAACAATCTGACAAAGAAAAGCAGTCAAAAGATATCTTGCCCTTTTTTGCCAGCAGTCAGCATCAATAGCACACTAAGGGTGTTCTATCAGGGGCTCCTGCCACCAAGGCAGAGAAATGGCTTTAAGATTACTTTGGCCCTAAGAAGGTTAAAGTTAACAGCTTTCAGAGAGAGGTTAGAAGTGACAACTTATTTATATCTGCAGTGTTGGTACCAGGATATCAGAGACATAAGGTAGGTGAGGTAATACCTTTCATTGGACCAAACTTGGAGAGAAAGAGAGAAGCTTTCAAGCTACAGACAGAATTCTACTTCAGGTTTGGGAAAGGTACTCTGTATCACAGCTAAGTACATACAAGATGGAACAGATCAGTGCAGGAGATATGCTAAACAAACAGAAGTTGGTCCAATCAATTAAAAAACAAAACATTTATGGGAATCTGATGTAGAATCCTAGAAATGCAGGGTTGAAAGGGACCTGAAGAGGTCACCAAATCTCACCCCCTGTGCTGAGGCAGGACCAAGTACACCTAAGCCACCTTGACAGGTGTTTGTCCAACCTATTCTGAAAACCCTCCAATGATGGGAATTCCAAAGCCCCCCTTGAAAGCCAGAGTTTAACAACCCTTGTAGTTAGAAAGTTTTCCTCTAATACATAACCTAAATCTCCCTTGCTGCAGATTAAAGCCCATTACTTCTTGTCCTGCCTTCAGTGGACATGTATATCACCATCTTCTTTATAACAGCCCTTAACATATTGGAAGGCTTATTAGGTCTCCCCCCAGCCCCCGTCTTCTCTTCTCAAGACTCAACATGCCAAGTTTAACCTTTCCTCACATGTCAGGTTTCGAAAACTGTCATTTTTGTTCTTGTCTTCTGGACACTCTCCAATTTGTCCCCATCTTTCCTAAAGTGTGGTGCTCAGAACTGGACACAGTACTCCCACTGAGGCCTCACCAGTGACAAGCAGGATAATTACGTCCTGTGTCTTACACACAACACTCCTATTAAAACAACCCAGAATCGCTTGTATTGCGGCTGCATCAAGTTGTTGGTTCATTCAATTTGTGATCCAGATAACTCCCAGATTCTTCGGCGATACTACTACCGAGAGTCTAGACAGTTATTCCCCACTGTGTAGCTGTGCATTTGATTTCTGCTTCATAAGTGCAGTACGTTGCACTTGTCTTTATTGAACTTCATCTTGTTGATTTCAGACAATCCTTGAATGTGCCTAGGTCATTTTGAATTCTAACCTTGTCCTTGTATTTGCAAGCCCTCCCAAATTTTATAAGGACACTCTCCACTCTATTATCCAAGTCATGAATGAAAAAATATTGGCTAATACTGGACCCAGGACTGACCCCTGTGGGACAGCACTAGGTATGCCCTCCCACTCTGACGGCAAGCCATTGATAACTGTAATCTTTCAATCACTTGTGGTTTAATTTAAACTTTAAACTGTGTGCACATTTCCTATGTTGCTTAGGAGAATGACACGTGACTGTCAAAAGGTTTACTAAAAATCAATACATATCACATCTACAGCTTCCCCCACAGCCACTAGGCCTGTAACCTTGTCAAAGAAGGAAAGTAAGTTAGTTTGGCATGACTTGTTCTTGACCAGTCCATGCACGCTATTCCTTATAATGCTATTACCTGCAAGGTGTTTAGTATCTGATTAGCGAATATTTTGTACTAATCTTCCCAGGTATCAAAGTTAGGCTGGCTAATCTAATTCCCTGGATCCTCTTTGTTCCTGCATTTTAAATATCGGTACCATGTTTGCCTTTCTCCAGTCTTCTGAGACCTCACTCATCTTCCAGAACTCATGGATGATAATTGCTAACAGTTCTGAGATTGCTTCAACTAGTTCTTTAAGTAAGTATTTTAGGATGAATTTCATCAGGTCCTGCTGACTTGAATGCATCTAACCTAAAAAGACAGTTACTCACCTTTGGAACTGTTGTTCTTCGAGATGTGTTGCTCATATCCATTCCAGTTAGGTGTGTGAGCGCCGCGTGCACATTCGCCAGAAGATTTTTACCCTAGCAACACTTGGTGGGCCGGCAGGGAGCCCCCTGGAGTGGTGCCGCTATGGTGCTGGATATATACCCCTGCCAGCCCATCTGCCCCTCAGTTCCTTCTTGCCAGCTACTCCAACAGAGGGGAAAGAGGGCGGGTTTGGAATGGATATGAGCAACACATCTCGAAGAAAAGTTACAAAGGTGAGTAACCATCTTTTCTTCTTCGAGTGCTTGCTCATATCCATTCCAGGTAGGCGATTCCCAAGCCTTACCTAGGCGGTGGGGCCGGAGCGGAATGTAAGACCGCTGAGCCAAAGGCGGCATCGTCTCTGGACTGCTGGACCAATGCGTAGTGCGATGCAAAGGAGTGGATGGAAGACCAGGTAGCTGCGCAACATACCTCCTGGATGGGAACATGGGCCAGGAACATGGCAGATGAGGCTTGAGCCCGAGTAGAATGGGCGTTAAGATGGCCAGTTGGGACATGAGCCAAGTCATAGCATGCCCGGATATAGGATGTCACCCAAGACGAAATCCATTGGGAAGAGATTGGCATGCCCGTCATACGCTCTGCCACAGCTACAAATAGCTGAGGCGAACGTCGGAAGGGTTTGGTACTCTCTACATAAAAGGTGAGAGCCCTGCGGACATCTAGCGTGTGCAGTTGTTGCTCCCAACTTGATGAGTGCGGTTTTGGAAAAAAGAATCGTAGAAAGATGTCCTGATTAACGTTGAAGGCAGAGACCACCTTAGGGAGGAATGCCGGGTGTGGTCGCAGCTGTACCTTGTCCTTGTAGAATATCGTATACGGGGGATCCACAGTCAAAGCTCAAAGTTCCGAGACTCGCTTAGCCGAGGTGATAGCGACGAGGAAGGCTGTCTTCCAGGACAGGTACAGCAGCGAGCATGTGGCTAGAGGCTCAAAGGGAGGACCCATGAGCCTCGCTAATATGAGGTTTAGATCCCAGATAGGGGTTGGGCACCTGACCTGAGGGTAGAGCTGCTCCAAGCCTTTGAGGAATCTGGAAACTATAGAGTGAGAAAAGATAGAACTGCTATTTTCCCCAGGATGGAAGGTGGAAATAGCTGCAAGATGCACCCTTATCGAAGAGATCGCCAGGCCCTGCTCCTTGAGGAACAACAAACAGTCCAAGATAATGGGGACCGATACACCTTCTGGGATAAAGTCATGCTGGGCGCACCAGTGGAAGCAGCACTTCCATTTGGCAAAATGTGTCATCCGCGTGGAAGACTTTCTGCTTCCCAGCAGCACCTGCTGCATTGAGGTGGAACACCACAACTCTGATTGGTTCAGCCAGACAGCAGCCATGCTGTCAAATGAAGGGACTCCAGGTCTGGGTGGTAAAGTCTGCCAAAGTCCTGCGTTATGAGGTCCAGGCAGACTGGCAGAGGGATCGGGTCTGCCAGAGAGAGGTCGAGTAGCAGGGTGTACCAATGCTGTCTCGGCCATGCCAGAGCGATCAGTATTAGCTGGGCTCTGTCCCTGCGGAGATTAAGGAGAACTCTGTGGACGAGATGAAATGGTGGGAAGGCATAAAATAGGTAACCTTTCCACGGAATTAGGTACATGTCCAAGAGGGAGCCCAGGGAGCAACCTTGAAGGGAGCAGAACACCTGGCATTTCCTGTTCTCTCTGGAGGCAAAGAGGTCTATGTGGGGAAAGCCCCACTTCCGGAATACAGAATGGAGAATGTCCGGACGGATGGACCACTCATGCGACGGGAAGGATCTGCGAGTGTGTTCCGGACTCCTGGGAGAAAGGAGGCTACCAGGTCTGTTGAGTGGGCTATGCATAAGTTCCACAGTTGAATCGCCTCCTGGCAAAGGGGGGAGAACCGTGTCCCTCCCTATTTGTTTATGTAATACATGGCCATTGTGTTGTCCGTGAACACAGCAACACAACGGCCCTGTAGATGACGCTAGAATGCTCGGCATGCTAGTCAGACTGCTCGCAATTCTCATATATTTATATGTAACGTCAACTCCCGAGACGATCAAAGGCCTTGAGTGCAAAGGTGCCCTAGGTGAGCACCCCAGCCGAGAGATGACGCGTCTGTTAGGGACGTGGAGAGCTGCAGTGGATGGAACGGCAGAGCTGCGCACACCAGGGATGGCATCCGCCACCAGTTGAGGGAGCCTAGAATGCTCGATGGAATTGTGAGTATAATGTCTATGGCGTCTCTGCCTGGACGATAGGCTGAGGCAAGCCAAGTTTGAAGAGGACGCATGCGCAGTCTGGCATGCTTTGTGACAAATGTGCATGCAGCCATGTGACCGAGGCAGCCAAGACAAGTGCAGGTAGAGGTTACTGGGAAGCTTTGAAGTCTTTGTACAAGGGAGACTATAGCCTGAAAACGAGGTAGAGGCAAACTGACTGTTGCAAGAGTGGAGTCCAGCATGGCTCCGATGAACTCTATCCTCTGCGTAGGCACCAGAGTGGATTTTTCTAAATTGATCATCATCAGGCCTAAATGCATGAATAGGTCCTTGATGGTCACATGACTGGTAACTTGTGCCTCGGAGGTCCCTCGGATACGCCAGTCGTCGAGGTATGGGAAGATATGTATTCGATGTAGGGAAGCGGCGACTACCGCCATACACTTTGTGAATACCCGAGGGGCCGAGGAGAGGCCAAAGGGAAGGACAGTAAACTGATAATGTTGATGATTCACCACAAAGCATAGATACCGTCTGTGCGGGGGGTAAACTGCAATGTGGAAATATGCGTCCTTCATGTTGAGAGTGGCGTACCAATCTCTGGCATCCAGGGAAGGAATGATGGTTCCCAGGGAAACCATGTGGAACTTGAACTTTTTAATGAATTTGTTCAGTCCTCGCAGGTCTAGGATAGGCCGGAGGCCCCCTTTTGCCTTGGGGATTAGGAAATATTGGGAATAAAACCCCTTGCCCCTTAATTCCTCCGGTACCTCCTCTATAGCCCCGATTGTAAGGAGCCTCCGAACCTCCTGCAGTAGGAGGAGTTGCTCGTGAGAGGGGTCCCTGAAGAGGGACGAGGAAGAGGGAGAAAAACTGAAGATGCTATCCAAGCTTCACTGTGCGTAGGACCCAAAGATCCGAAGTTAACTGGGACCACGCAGAGAGGAACGGGGAAAGGCGGTTGTAGAACTGAAAAGGATCCTGGGAGGCAAGTGGTACACTGCTCTCGGGCACACCCTCAAAAGTTTGATTTGGGTCCCTCTGTTGGCTTGGTGGGACCGGAATTGTTACCCCCTTGAGGTCCAGACTGACATCTGCGGTTGGAACAACCTCGTCTTCTGATAAAGTCTTGCCTCGGCCTAGGCGAGGGGTATGGGCCCTGAGGTTGGGAGCAGAAAGACCTTCTTTGAGTCTATGGCGTATGCATTCCCAGTGAACGCATAATTATGAGGTTGTCTTTTAGACTCTGAAGCCTAGGGTCTGTCTTTTGTGAGAACAAGCCTTGGCCATCAAATGGTAAGTCTTGTATAGTATGTTGAAGTTCAGGTGGCAGGCCTGACACTTGCAGCCATGATCTACATCGCATAGCTATTCCAGAGGCGACCGTTCTAGCTGCCGAATCAGCGGCATCCAGCGAGGCCTGTAGGGAGGTCCGTGCTACTCTTTCCTTCCTCCAGGAGTGCTGTAAATTCCTGGCAGGAGTCCTGCAGGACCAGCTCTGTAAACTTCCCTACCGCGTCCCAGGTGTTGTAGTTGTACCTACTCAGGAGAGCTTGTTGGTTTGCTACCCTGAGTTGGAGACCTCCTGCGGAACAGATTTTCCGTCCCAACAAGTCCATTCGCCTGGCCTCCCTTGATTTAGGTGCAGGGGCTTGTTGGCCGTGGCGCTCCCGTTCATTGACTGACTGTACAACTAATGAACAGGAAGGGGGTGCACATATAGGTACTCATACCCTTTGGAAGGCACCATGTATTTCTGTTCGACCCCTCTGACTGTGAGCGGGATGGATGCCAGGGATTGGCAGATGGTGTCTGCTCTAGCCTGGATTGAACGGATGAAGGGGAGAGCCACTCTAGTTGGTGTCTCCGCCGACAATATACTTATTACTGGGTCTTCCACCTCTGGAACTTCCTCTACTGGCAAGCTGATATTCTGGGCAACACGCCGTAGAAGGTCCTGGTGTGACCTGAGGTCAATCGAAGGTGGGCCCAATGATGACGTCCCCGCTACTACCTCATCCGGAGAAGAGGAGAATGACAGTCCAGGGACGAGTGGGTCCTTTACTGACTCCTGATCCTGTGGGACCTCCGGAGCCGGAAGATTGTGCGGGTCCAGTGCGTGAGTATGAGCTTCCTCTGTACCAGCTGGGGGAGGTCTGCTAACAGTGACCTCTGGCACGCAGTGTTCTGAGGGACCGGAGCGTGATGGACCAGCGGGTTCCCCTTGGGCTTGCTGATAAGCCCAAGGTGTCCAAAAGGACCACTGATGAGGTCCCTGGTCCGGGCCATGGGTGTGAGTATCCGAGTCCCCATATGAAGCACTGTCCGCATGGGATGAGACGGATGGATGACGAGAAGGCCACGGAGGAGCTGAAGCCAATTGGACAGGGTCTCTGCGTCCATGCAATCCTTCTCTATGCAGTACCAGAGAACGGTACCAGGAGTCGTACCGGTGCCGAGAGTGAGACCAGGACCTGCAACCAGTGCGGTGCCAGGAGGTCGACCGGTGCTTTGAATCTCCGTGCCAAGACCAGCTGCGAGAGGTACGGTGCCATGAGTGGTGCCGGGACCTGGACCGGTGCCGAGAGTATCGGGACAGTAACCAGGATCTTGAATGGTGCCACAAGTACGACTGGGAGAGCGATACCGGGACTGCGAGCGGCGTCGGGATTGGGACTGATTATGGGACCAAGAGTGCCTGCGGGACCTGGATCGCGACTGGCGACGTTCCGTGGTACCGGGTGAGGATGGTCTCATCATGGCGGGCTTGCCTAACAATTGAACAACCTGCACCGGCAGTGCCAGAGGTTGAGGCAGCTCGGGCTCCGTCAAGGCAATCAACTCCCGTGCCGTGGAGGGCACGATAAGCTCAACCACGGCGTGTGCCGGGGAGCTGATAGGCACCGGACTCGACGGCTCTTGTGAGACCAGAATCAACGGTGCAGATGACTTCGGTGCAGCAGCAGTTGGCAGTGCCAGGCGGTCTGACTTAGTTGTATGCTCTGACTGGGGCGCAGATACAGGAGCTGCAGGAGTCTTATGCTTCTTGCCCCTTGGGGAGAGAGCGCGGTGCTGGGCAGGAGTTTGGGCTGGTGAAGGCTGGTATCGAGGAGCCTTCACTGTAGTCGTGCGCTCCAGTGCGGAGGAGGCACTTGTCCCCGGTGCCGCAGTCGGTGCTGAAGAGAGAGCAGTTAGAGCTGCCTCCATCAAAAGTTGCTTTAGATGAACGTCCCGTTTCTTTTTCATCCGGGGCTTGAAAGCCTTGCAGATGCAGCACTTGTTTGCGAGATGGGATTCACCCAAGCACTTTAAAACAGGAGTCGTGAGGGTCTCCTGTGGACATCGGCCTATGACAGGCCAAGCACGGTTTGAAGCCCGGTGAACCGGGCATGGGCCCCAGTACCGGGTGAGGAGAAGGGGCTAACCCCCAATCCCCCTTAAGTATATACAATAACTACTACAAAGAACTATAGAAAATCGAACTATACACACAATAACTATAAAAAGGAGCGAATAGCTAGGGAGGTGGAGATCAGCTAAGCCACGCTCCACTGTTCCAACAACCGACACGGGCGGTAAGAAGGAACTGAGGGGCGGATGAGCCGGCAGGGATATACATCCGGCACCATAGCGGCGCTGCTGCAGGGGGCACCCTGCCAGCCCACCGGGTGTTGCTAGGGTAAAAATCTTCTGACGAACGTGCACACGGCGCACGCACACCTAACTGGAATGGATTTGAGCAAGCACTCGAAGAACCTAAATATTCATTCGCCTATTCCATTCCTCCTCTATTTTGGAATGTGTTCTTTTTCCCTTATTGATATTGTGTTGAGTGTCTGGTCATTATTAATTCTTTTAGTGAAACGGACACAAAAGAGCCATTAAACACACCAGCTTCTTGATGGCATCAGTTATTAGCTCGTCTCTTCCCCATAACTAGAGTACCTACAGTTTCCTTTATCCTTTTCTTGCTCTTAATGTATTTAAAGAACCTCTTCTGATTGCCTTTTATGTCCCTTATTAGGTGTAACTCATTCTGTGCCTTAGGCCAATATGGCTCCATCAGGAGCTCTTTAATGATCTGAAAATCAGAAAGGAATCCTACAAAAAGTAGAAACGTGAATGAATTGCTAAGGATCTCTATGAAAAAATAGCACAAGCATGTAGGGACAAAATCAGAAAGGCTTTCTATTCTTCCTGTCTTTCCTTCACATTGGAATTGTTGGCAGTTGTATCTTTAATATTGTCTCCTTGAGGCACTAATAGCTCTCTTGAACCTTTATCCCTTAGACTTTCTTCTGATGGAACCCTACCTACTAGCTCTACATCTGTTGATGGTTTGTTTTTTTTTGTTTTTTGAAGTTCACTGTTCCTATTCTGCTGCTTTCACGCCTTCCTTTCCTTAGAACCATGAAACATTTTATGAGCACTTTTACTCTAATTGCCTTCAAATTTGCAAATAATCTCTCTCTGTTGGTCAGAATCAAGTCTAACATGCTAGTTCCCCTGGTTACTTCCTCTTTCTGAAACAAGAAGTTGTCCCCAAGAACTTATTGGAAGTGTTGTGTTTTGCCATGTTGCTTTTCCAACAAGTGTCTGGGAAGATCCCATTAGTAAAGTCTCCCATTACCAATAGGCTTTGTGTGGGGGATATTTCTGTTACTTGTTCTAGAAATCCACCTCTTCTGATTTGCTGGTCTACAGTAGCTCCATACCATGAAATCACCCCTGCTGACCCTCCTGCCTCTTCTATATTTATCCAGAGACTTTCAGTTGGTCTGCCTCTCACCTTCTTTTGGACCTCAGAACAAGTGTTCTGCCCTCCCCTGCTTCCCGAAGAGGCTATCACTCTCTACACCAATATTCCAGTAATGAGACTTATCCTACCAAGTTGGTGATACCAGCTGTTCTAGTTTGTGTGCTAACTTCCAGTTCTTCCTGTTTATTGCCCATTCTCCTTGCATTTGTGTATACATCTAAGATGTTAAGCAGATGCCCCCACTGATTTCATTCATTGCTCTTATGACCCTATTGTAATTGTCCATGTCCCCATCAACATCTAGCTCTGTAAGCATCAAGCTCATCCAGAAACTATTTTAAAGTTGTTTTAAAAGGCGTGAAGCACCACACTGAATTCTTATTGCAATGTCTCCTGCCCAAACAAGACTTTACCTAATGATTTCAGCATACTCTTTGTCTTTTCCTTTACTGTCCCTCCATTTCCTGAACATGACTGATGCATCCACGTTGGCTGGAGAGAAGGTGTTGGGCTCATTAAGCAAGGAAATTACACTCAGTAGAATAGTCCTGGAAAATAAAAAAAGCAACATTAGAGGTCAGGGCAAAGCATTCATGGAGCTATGGTAGAAGTCTTGAATGTGAATTAAGACTGCCATTTTAGGAACACATTCAGACCTGAGACTTGGAATAAAGTTAGGTGCAAACTCAGAGCCCACAGCTGAAATGAAAGCAGTTAACAACAGGAGAGGATTTATGCGCTCACACCACCACTAGCCAGGAGTTTTAGAGGGATGTGTGCAGGAGAGGGGAATGGGGTGGTAGAGAACAAACAAATGTTTCACTGGAGATATTGAAGAATGAAAACGTTTGGGCCGGGGAGTTTTCCCATCCAGCAAATATTTAGGACTGTAAATTGTTCCTGTTAAGTTCTGGGATGGACCCAAGACCTTTTGAAGTTTTTCGAAGCCAAAAAAAAAAAAAAAAATAATGCCAGAGAGAGAAACCCCTCACACAGAACAGCCAATAGCCTAGTGGTTAGGGCACTCACCTGGAATAGGAAACCCAAGTTCTAGTCCTGCCTGATTTGGAGCAGGAACTTGAACCTGGGGTCTTCCACATCCCAGGTGAGCGCCCTAACTACTGAGCTACTGGCTATAATGGCAGACGTGGTCTCTGACCAGAAATTCCAAACAGGAGTCAGAAACCTTTCCCAATGAAAGTTTCATTGAACTGGTAAGTTCCCATGAGGTCTTGAGGAATCTGCATTTTCCAGTACAAAGGTGATTTATAGACTCAGACTCGTAGGTCAGAAGGGACCAATATGATCATCTAGTCTGACCTCCTGCACAAAGCAGGCCACAGAACCCTACCCATCCACTTTTATAACCACCCCTAACCCCCCCTACCCTCCTATGACTGAGTTATTGAAGTCCTCAAAAATTTGTGGTTTGAAGACCTCAAGATGCAGAGAATCCACCAGCAAGTGACCCATGCCCCACGCTGGCAGAGGAAGGCGAAAAACCTCCAGGGCCTCTGCCAATCCGCCCTGGAGGAAAATTCCTTCCCGACCGCCCAATATATGGCAATCAGCTAAAACCCTGAGCATTGTGGCAAGACCTCACCAGCCAGCACCCAGGAAAGAATTCTCTGGCAGTAACTCATGATCCCATCCCATCCCAACATCCCTTCACAGACCATTTGAGCAGGACTTATCTGCTGATAATCCAAGATCAAATTGCCCAAATTTAAACTATCCCATCATATCATCCCCTCCATTATACTTATCAAGCTTAGTCTTTTAAAGCCAGATAAGTCTTTTGCCCCACTACTTCCCTCGAAAGGCTGTTCCAGAACTTCACTCCCCTAATGGTTAGAACCTTCGTCTAATTTCAAGTCTAAACTTCCTAATATCCAGTTTGTACCCATTCGTCCTTGTGCCTACATTAGTACTAAGCTTAAATAATTCCTCTCCCTCCCTAACGTTAATCTCCCTGATATATTTATAGAGAGCAAGCATATCCCCCGGAGCCTTCTTTTGGCCAGGCTAAACAAGCCAAGCTCTTTGAGTCTCCCTTCATAATTCTGACTAACTCCATGAAGGATGCACTAGGAGATCTTCAAACCAGGAAGATTTGAAAGGAGAAAGCGTTAAAGTGCCTGTACAACCGGTGCTGAATATAATCCCCACCACACACCTGAGGTAGTGGGGGCTTTCAGCACCAGTGTGCTGTAGTCCCAGCTTTAGTGCTTAAGAGTTTATAAGATAGTACCAGAAACCTGCACAGCCATAGTCCCTGGCATAAAGAGTTTAGAGTTTGAGAACATACATATTTGCTTTTAAGAGTTTAACTGTATACACTCCACCCCAACTCACCCTAGCAACTGAATATTCATCATTTAAAGAATCCACCCAAGATTCTTTCCTAAATAGCCAAATGCTCCCAATCAGGATTAGTTTCCCATTCTGATGGGCACCCCATGCACACAAACTGACAGAGCACTGCCTGTGCCCCAAGGCTCACATTCTAGAGAAGGCAGACATGACAGTGGTGGGTGGGAGCCCAATGAAAAGTAAAATGTTCAGGGTGGTGATGGGCACCTGGCCTGTCAGTTCCATTTACTTTTACTTGTTCGTTACAGGGAATGAAAGGCAGGCAGGGAGTGCAAGGCTGGCTGCAGAGACAGAGTGGGATGTGTTTGAGGCAGACAGCCAGCTGGTAGACAAAAATAATGTCCTTAGTTCCAGTTGTAAAAGGCAGTCTGCTGATATTCAGGGGCTGCGTATGCCCAAGGAGCCAGGCTACTTGAGAAATCCCCGATGCTCCTGGGAGCTACCTCCTCCAGCCTCCAAGGAAACCCTGTTTGTTCAGCCCCAGAAGTGGGGAAGGAGATGGTAGTTGCTATGGTCTGATGCCTCCAGAGAAGGATTCCTCATACTATGGTCTGGATTCCAGGTCTTGGCTCTTTCTTGCCTGACTGCTGTTAGGGATGTCTTGGATGCCCAGTAGGTCCTGCCTGGATTCCCCCAGCCCACACAGTGCTATGGATGACAGCTGCTGGGCAACTTAAGGAGAACACAAGGCAAGAATTCTACAGTATCCAGTTACACTGTCAAGAGTGATTCTTGGTGAGCTGTGAATCAGCACAAGGCCAGTTATGTAACTCCTAGCAGATAGCCTCCTTTACCTGCAGCAAAAACAAGCCAAAAGGAGAGCAAAGCTCACTTCAGTAGGATGGATGTGTTCATAAGTGACAGTTTATTTTAAGGAGACAAGGTTCTAAACAAGACAACAAGAACAGGAAGGCCAAAAGTTAGATTTCATACAACAACCACCAACAAAGCTTAAGAGCCTGTGCTCTTGGTGCATGCACACACCTCATGACAAAGACACAAGGCAAGAAGAGTAAACTAGAAAAGACGGTTACTCACCTTTGTAACTGTTGTTCTTCTAGATGTGTTGCTCATATCCATTCCAGTTAGGTGCGCGCGCGCCGCGTGCACGTTCGTCAGAGAAACTTTTACCCTAGCAACACTCGGTGGGCCAGCAGGTCGCCCCCTGGAGTGGCGCCACTATGGTGCCTGATATATACCCCTGCCGACCCAACCGCTCCTCAGTTCCTTCTTGCCGGCTACTCCGACAGTGGGGAAGGAGGGTGGGTGTGGAATGGATATGAGCAACACATCTCGAAGAACA